>NW_024063174.1:0-53468 GCF_006381635.1 Hibiscus syriacus
AGATATAAATATGTGGTTCATAATAATAACTTCATACATTCATATCATCATCATAACTATAAATATAATGTATGTAAGCCATTATCATAACTATGGTATAAGAAAGATAAGTTAAAGAAAATCCCCCTTTGAACATTGAGAAAGGTTGGAGATGCAAGTCCATTTTTGATGCTGAATCGGATCACATCAAACTTGCTGATTTTTTTTTTTGCACTTCTCTTTTTGATTTTCTTTTTATTGAATGGTAAGATGTTGCTTTTTCTTGTTCTTGTTGCAATCCACCTTAGCTCTGATTACCATATGATACAGTTCAACCTAGTCTCACTTGGATGGATGGTGAAGTCAAGTTGTACCTTTGATTGTTTCGATCTAGGAAAGCAACAAGTATCCTGCACAAACAAGAAAGCTAAATAAATGGTTAAATGAAAGTAATGAAATGGAAAGATAAATATGGCAGCGGAAAATATATATAAGTTGGTGATATGTTTAAAGGAAATGATGAAGTATGGTAATGGAAGTAGAATGAAGGTGATGGAGATGAATATGAAAAGTAGATCTCAAAGAAGACTCAAAGAAGAACCAATTTAAAGAACAAAGACCCAGACTTTATATTGCTTCTTTAAGGGATGGTAAACAAGGACTTTGACCCACTATCTATAAAGAGATAGGAACCAGAAGTATCAGGGTGACATCGATAGGGGTGACGCCACAAGCATATAAGCTTGATAAGTCGATAAAGTTCACCTAAGAACTAAAGAGAGAAACTCTCACAAATATTTGATTAAACAAAGTGAATTGTTTCCTTTTACAAATGAATGGAAAGCTATTTATAGGCCTAAGAGTGCATGGTGTGAATACAAAACATTTAATGAGTGAACCTTCATGGATGAGTGTTCATACTTTAAGTAGATACAAAGCATGGCTTAGGTGAATGAATTTTGATGAATGGATATTCATCTTTTAATGGAATACATCCTTTGGCCGAATTCATTCCACCTTGTGTGAACTTGTTGATTTGTCTTCTATGGATGAATGTTCATGAATGTATCTTGGCTGAAATTCTTCCCCTTGTGTGAACATGACTATTTGGCTTCTTGCATGAATGAATGAATTTAAAAGCCTTTGAATGAATCCTTGCACCTCCTCACAAATGTTCTGATTCATTTTAATATTCTTTTCTCGTCCATGCATGTCTTCATTAATTCCTCCCATGCATAAGTCCTTTGAAGGAGATGAATGGTTGCAAATCCCGTATTAATTTCCAGCCTGCACTGTCTTCAGTAATCTAGGCATATCTCAAGCTCCCGATATCGGATTAATGTGATTAAAAATGCGTTGGAAAGATACGAGATAGGGGATTAAATGTTAAGAAGAATTCATCACCCAAAGATTCTTGGAACATGTTCAAATATGTAGATCAATCTGACTGACGTGAACTGTCCAACCAACTCTTCAATTGCCTTTAGTCTTCTTAGCATCCAATGAACCTAGACAAATTATGTAAACAAATAATTAGATAGGAATTGAGCTGTGATAATTATGAATGCATGCTTCCACTTATGTTAATAATGCAAATGAGCTAACTATGAATGCATATGCATTGAATGAGTTATATAAAGATGTGAATTAATAAGTCATGCATGAATATCATATATTATACATATAAATGACAGCATATAATATTCAAGCAAAAATTAAGAATAAGATAAACATATTCACGTGACATGTAATGCATAAATGAGTAAATAAATAATAAAATAAGGCAAGACTCCCTTAGAATCATATTGGAAAAACTTCAAAGTTGGGAGCATGTTTTGTTTGAACTTGGTGGTCGGTAGGATCACATCAGAAACATTATATAACATAACATAGGAGGGTGTTAAATTATTAAATGAATCAAAAGCTTCAAGACACTTAGTTAGGAAAACTTCCCTGAATTGTTTGGCCCTTGACCTAGTAATGGGACCTTACGGCATGACTTCCGGATCTGGGGTAGGTGCGACTACATCAGCATTACTCTTGATTTCTCCTTTTTACATACTAAACACCTTTCATATACCTTTTTATCTATGGCCAAAAGAGTTGTTCTTTCAAAATGCTAAGTGTCTTTTCAACGCCAAAGTGTCCCCGTAAGTCCTTCATGCGCTTCTTTGGTTAACACTTCTCTTATGGAACCTTGTGGAATACATAGTCGTCATTCTTTGAAAAGATATCCATCATGCCAATAATATTTGTCATGAGCACCTGCGTGAAAGAGCATCTGCCACAATATTGTCCTTTCCTTTCTTATAGTGTTTGACATAGGGAAAAGACTCAAGGAATTCGACCCATTTTGCATGTCTCTTGTTGATTTTGTGTTGCCCTTTGAAATGCTTGAATGCCTCATGGTCAGTGTGTATCACAAATTCTTTTGGCAATAAGTAGTGCTACCAAGTCTTAATTAATCTGGACATATCTTGAGCTCCCAATATCGGATTGATATGACTCAAAGTGCGTTGGAAAGCTAAGACATAGGGGATTAAATTGTAAGAGACTTCATCACCCAAGGATGCTTGGAACATGTTCAAAAATGGATATCTCTATGAGTGACGTGAATCTGTCCATTGGATTGCCTTGAATGTACCTTGTACTAAATACAAAATGTATATAAGTTACAATGCTCAAGGTAATGAATATGTAATAAGTAATAGTCTAATGTAACACATGATGCCATGGCTAATATAATAATGCAATTTATATGATAACATAAGTAAGGAGTGTGTAACATATGCATGAAACAAGCTAATTAAAGATGTGACATGCATAAATATCATATAGGATGCAAAGATAGGACAATATATGAATATTCAAGCATAGTTTAGAATGTAAAAACATGCTTATAACACATATAAAGCATAAATGAGTAAATAAATAATAAAATATGGAAGAACTCCCTTAAAATCATCTTGGAAGAACTTCAAAGTTGTGAGCATGTTTTGTTTGAACTTGGTGGTCGGTAGGATCACATCAAAATGAATCAAAAGCTTCAAGAAACTTAGTTAGGAGAACTTCCCTAAATTTTTTGGCCCTTTACCTAGTAATGGGACCTTGTGGCATGACTTCCGGATCTGGGGTGGGTGTGACCACATCATCCCCCCTTCTTTTAAGTGATTTGTCCCCAAATCGTGTCCATCCTCAAAGGGTGGTAAGTCAGTGATGTTCAATGAAGCACTAACGCCACCGAACTCACTTGGCAACTCTAGTTTATAGGCATTGTCGTTGATCTTTTCCACAATCTGAAATGGGCCATCTCCTCGGGGTAATAGTTTGGACTTCCTTTGGTTTGGGAATCTTTCCTTCCTAAAGTGTACCCAAACCCAATCTCCCACGTCAAATGTTACCTTCTTCCTTCCCTTGTTTGCTTGTTGTTCATATTGTCATTGACTTATTGATGAGTCTTTTAAGAAATTTTGCTTTGTCATTTCCATCATTGTTCACTATTTGATCACAAGGTAAATGAAGTAAGTCCAAATGAGTTAAAGGATTGAAACCATACACTACCTCAAATGGAGAATATTTGGTTGCTGAGTGAATGGTTCGGTTGTATACAAACTCGACGTGTGATGCAAGCACATTTTCATCAATAAAGGGAGTACTCTTTGTCTTTGGTGATCCCAAAAAAAATCCATTGAGATATCTACCCATGGTATGGTTGGTATCGGCAAAGGCATGTATAATCCATGAGGCATGACTCTTGATTTCGTCTTTTTACATACTAAACACCTTTCACATACCTTTTCAACATACCTTTTCATCTTTGGCCAAAAGAGGTGTTCTTTCAAAACGTTAAGTGTCTTTTCAACGCCAAAGTGTCCCATAAGTCCTCCTTCATGTGCTTCTTTGGTTAATACTTCTCTTATGTTATGCAAACACGTTTTTATCAATAAAGGGAGTACTCTTTAACACCTTTATATTGAAGTTACTATATATATGTTATATACTACATGCTCTTATAATACAATTCATGATAAGAATTCTTGTTATGTAGATAAAGAATAACTTAGTATGAACACAACATGCACATTGATATTTAAGCATATTAGGATAGTTTTATAATCATATTAAACATGATTACCTTATATACATCAAGGCAACATCATTATAATTCGTTTTATTAGATAATATGCATTCATATTAGCTCTTAAGCTTCATGCATTATCTTACACATATTATGAGATGATATATTTAGCTCATGACCTTCAATCATAGCTCACATTACCTTATTCTTACATGACAGCAAAGTATTTAGCTTATAACAACTCAATACCATGGACTTACCTTGTTTCCTTGCACATATAGGTACATTGGAGTGTGATGCACAATGAGGTAGCTTGGTGGATGATTTGGACGTCCTATGCAGCTCACAAAGTACAAGGCATCTCATGGAACACTAAGGAAAGCTCAATTCAGCTGGAGGAGCTCAAGGCTAGCTAAACTCAGATAGTTGAACTATTTGGAGCTGAGTTGTCAAAAATGATATCAATGGTAGCTGAATATAGCTGAACGTGCTGTTATGAAGCTCATAAGGATTCGGCTAGGAAGCTTGTTCACAAACAGCCCATGCTTGCTAACTAGCTCCACACTCAAGCTATCTTGGTATGAGACACATGCACGCCCAAGATGGAGCACATGACCAGCCATCATTCCATGCACAAGGATGCACCACAAGGCTCCCTAGATCACCCATGTGCATGCCATATGACCAGCCCCCATGTGCCTTGCATGTGGACTCATTTAGGCGCCAAGATGAAGAGCCATTTAACCATTCGGCCAAGCATCATCTCCTCTCCCATTTGACACCAATTTAAAGGGATACAAGTGTTATTCGGCCAAGGATCATTTCCCTCCATCAAGGGCTGAACCATCATCTCTTTTAGCATTTAAATTATATCTTTATAGGGAGATACATGGGTTGGCCGAACCATTATGTCTCTATTCGGCCATGTCCCTCTATTTATTATAAATAGCAAAGCATATCTCAATTGTACTCAGACTATTTTGATTAACATAAGTGAGATTATTCTCTTCCTTAAGTCCTGGTGACTTTTATCGACTTATCAAGTATTTTTATACTTGTGGCGTCAACCCCTTTCTTTTCATCTTGATACTTCTGGTTCCTAGTTCTTATAACTGGTGGGTCAAAGTCCTTAATACCACCCCTTGAAGAAGCAATATAAAGTCTGGGTCTTTGCTCTCTATAGCATTGGTTCTTCTTTGAGACTTCTTCAAGATACTATCCTCACTACCATCCCTTTGTTTCATAGCCATAACCCATAGCCATTTCAATCATCTTCCGCTTCCATCTCTCATTTAAACAGCCCACCTATTCACCCATACGTTTACCACCCTTAACCATCTCTTTTTGAGCCATTCACTTGTGTAGGTTGTTTTGTTTCCTTCCTAGATCTACAATCAATTGTTAAGGTGCCTTATATCAACGTGTGGTAGGCATTCTTCCCAAGTCTTGATGTTCTTCTTGATGATACATCTTAGTAGTGTTGATAAAACTCTATTGACTACTTCAGTTTGTCCATCTGTTTGAGGATGACTTATAGTAGAGAATAGTAGTTTTGTGCTAATTTTACTCCACAAAGTTCTCCAAAAATGGCTTAAGAATTTAACATGTCTATCCGACACAATAGTTTGAGGAAGTCCATGTAACCTTACCACTTCTCGGAAGAATAAGTTAGTAACATAAATAGCATCATCGGTCTTGTGACATGGTATAAAGTGAGCCATCGTGGAGAATCGATCAACCACCACAAATATTGAATATTTTCCACTCTTTGTCTTTGGTGATCCCAAAAAAAATCCATTGAGATATCTACCCAAGGTATGGTTGGTATCGGCAAAGGCATGTATAATCCATGAGGCATGACTCTTGATTTCGTCTTTTTACATACTAAACACCTTTCACATACCTTTTCATCTTTGGCCAAAAGAGGTGTTCTTTCAAAATGTTAAGTGTCTTTTCAACGCCAAAGTGTCCCATAAGTCCTCCTTCATGTGCTTCTTTGGTTAATACTTCTCTTATGTTATGCAAACACATTTTTATCAATAAAGGGAGTACTCTTTAACACCTTTATATTGAACTTACTATATATATGTTATATACTACATGCTCTTATAATACAATTCCTGATAAGAATTCTTGTTATATAGATAAAGAATAACTTAGTATGAACACAACATGCACATTGATATTTAAGCATATTAGGATAGTTTTATAATCATATTAAACATGATTACCTTATATACATCAAGGCAGCATCATTATAATTCATTTTATTAGTTCATATGCGTTCATATTAGCTCTTAAGCTTCATGCATTTTCTTACACATATTATGAGATGATATATTTAGCTCATGACCTTCAATCGTAGCTCACATTACCTTATTCTTACATGGCAGCAAGGTATTTAGCTCATAATAGCTCAATACCATGGACTTACCTTATTTCCTTGCACATATAGGTACATTGGAGTATGATGCACGATGAGGTAGCTTGATGGATGATTTGGAAGTCATATGCAGCTCACAAATAGCTCACACAGTACAAGGTAACTCATGGAACACTAAGGAAAGCGCGATTCAGCTAGAGGAGCTTAAGGCTAGCTAAACTCAGCTAGTTGGACTATTTGGAGCTGAGTTGCCAAAAGTGATGTCAAAGGTAGCTGAATGTAGCTGAACATGTTGTTATGGAGCTCATAAGGATTCAGCTAGGAAGCTTGTTCACAAACAACCCATGCTTACTAACTAGCTCAACACTCAAGCTAGCTTGGTAGGAGACACATGCACGTCCAAGATGGAGCACATGACCAACCATCATTCCATGCATAAGGCTGCACCACAAGGCTCCCTAGATCACCCATGTGCATGCCATATGACCAGCCCCCATGTGCCTTGCATGTGGTCACATTTAGGCGCCAAGATGAAGAGCCCTCTCCCTATTCAGCCAAGCATCATCTCCCATCCAATTTGGCGCCAACATGAAGGGACACTAGAGCTATTCGGCCAAGGGTTATCACCCTCCATTTAAACTAAAACATCATCTCTATTTTGTAATTAATTATGTCACTATAGGAAGGCACAAGGCTGGCTGAATCCCCTTGTAACCATTTGGCCATGCCTCTCTATTTCCTATAAATAGGAAAGCATATTTCATTTGTAATCAGACCATTTTTGATTAATATAAGTGAGATTATTCTCTTCCTTAAGTCCTGGTGACTTTTATAGACTTATCAAGTATTTTTTAATACTTGTGGCGTCAACCCCTTTCTTTTTACCTTGATACTTCTGGTTCATAGTTCATATAACTAGTGGGTCAAAGTACTTAATACCACCCCTTGAAGAAGCAATATAAAGTCTGGGTCTTTGCTCTCTATAGCATTGGTTCTTCTTTGAGTCTTCTTTAAGATACTATTCTCACAACCATCCCTTTGTTCCATAAGCCATAACCATAGCCATATCAACCATCTTCCTCTTCCATCACTCATTTTAAGCAGCCCACCTATTCACCATACGTCTACCACCCTTAACCCTCTCTTTTTGAGCCATTCACTTGTGCAGGTTGTTTTGCTTCCTTCCTAGATCCACAATCAATTGTTAGGTACAAATGCCTTACATCAAGCGATAATCAGAGCTATTGGTGGAAGAAAGCAACGTGCAACAACAACAACAAAAAGAAAAATACAAAAAGAAGTGCAAAGTCAAAGAAATAAAAAAAATCAGAAAACAAAGTGAAGCACTCAAAAGAAAGAAAAAAAATCCAACACTCAAAAAGAAGAAAATCAAAGAAAAGAATAGAAAGAAGTTGAAGCACTCATCAACAATTCTCATCACCAAGCAAGTCAAGTAAGCCATTTAAATTGATTGTGGTGATAGAAGGTTGTAAAGTGACTTGTGTAAGTAACCCCTTTTGTTCTTTTCTTTCTATTTCTAAGCCACCCTTTCATTATATTTGTTTTCCCTTCCTACTAACCTTTTTTTGCAGCCGACGCCAAACAAGTAAAATTTACTTGATATAGTCTTGTGTAAAGTTCTCTAAAACTTGAGATAAGAGAATCGAGAAGAAAAAGGCTGGAGAGTGTGTGAGATCAGAAAAGGACAAGTAAAAGCCATTAATTCCTAGAGTTGCAAACACGAGCGGATTGAGTGACATTCAAGTTTCCTTGGAGTGACTTGTGAGGCTTTGTGAGACTACATTTTGGTAAGGTCTTTTACAAATCTTACTCTTTTTTTTATTTCACTAACCATGTCTCGAAGTCCAGGACGAACCCCTGAAAGAGATTCCCCTAATTTGCAAACTCAAGCAATCATGTATGAAATGGCCAGATTGCTGAAATTAGATTTGGAGCCTTTTCATGATCGTATGGACCAATTTGAAGCATTTTTAGGCAATCGAAGAGTAAATCACCCTAGAATGGAAGAAGAATTCGAAGAAGAGGAGGCTGAAGTAAGATCAGTAGCATGAAGAGATGCTCATCGAAATCAGAATGATAACTTCAGCAACATCAAAGTGACCATTCCTCCATTTCAAGGACGAACTGATCCTGAAGCCTATCTTGATTGGGTAATCAAGATTGAACACATTTTTTAATGCCAAAATTATACGGAGCAAAAGAAGGTCAGGCTTGTTGCTATGGAATTCGTGGATTATGCCTTAGTTTGGTGGGACCAATTAGTGAGTTCCAGAAGATGAAATGGTGAACGTCCCATCAATACATGGGAAGAAATGAAGGCCATTATGAGGAAAAGGTTCGTGCCTACTCACTATCACCGAGATCTTTACCATAAATTATAAAATCTGAAACAATAAAGCAACCATGATCCGAGCCAATGTTGATGAAGATAGAGAAGCAACCATGGCAAGGTTTTTATCTGGCCTAAATCCTGATATTGCTAACCTTGTTGAACTTCAGCATTATGTAGAGATTGAAGAGATGGTACATGTGGCCATGAAAATTGAAAGATAACTCAAAAGTAAATCCTACACTAGGAATAATCCAAGTTCGGTCATCAAATGGAAGCAAGAGCCTATTACCTTCAGGAAACCAATTCCAGCACAAGCAAAGGATCATATAGAAGTTACCAAGACTAAACAAGTGGGCGAATCTAGTAAGGGTAAAGAAAAGCAAACCGGTACTTTTGAGAGATCCAGAGACATCAAATGTTTCAAGTGTTTTGGGAAAGGACATGTTGCTAATTAATGTCCCAACTGAAATACCACGATGATACTTGACAATGGAGATATTGTATCAGATTCTGAAGAACCTATTTTTGATGAGGAACCTGAAACAATGCAAGATGAAGAAACTGAAGAAAATGCAGATCATTGTGAAATGCTTGTTTTGAAAAGGTGCCTACAATCACAAACATCCCAAGAGGATATTCAAAGAAACAATATTTTCCATACAAGATGCCATGTCAAGGACAAGGTTTGCACAATGATCATCGATGGAGGAAGTTGAACAAACGTCGCCAGCACGCTTATGGTTGAAAAACTTGGATTGGCAACATCAAAGCATCCCACTCCATATAAACTGCAATGGCTCAATGAAGGAGGTGAGTTAAACGTTACCAACCTTTTTCAGTTGGTAGGTACAAGGATGAGATGCTTTGTGACATTGTCCCTATGCATGCTAGCCATATCTTACTTGGAAGACCATGGCAGTATGAAAAAAGGGCCATTCATGATTGTTATCACAATCAATACAATTTTAAGCATGATGGACGCAAGGTAACCATGATGCCTTTGACCCCAAAAGAGGTACAACAAGATCAGTTACATATGCAAAAGAGTGTACAAACATGGCGCAAAGACAAAACCCCAATGAAGAATGAAGAGGAACGAAACATGACACCAAACTTCTTCATAGAGAAACACGATGGTTCAAGGCTGAAAAATGAAGAGGTTCCTACGAAAATTGGTGATGATTGGAATTTAAAGAAATAACTCTTCACCAAGGGTTTTAATCGCCAAAAGGTAAGTAACCCTTCATTTAAAACCTCTTCTCTCCTCACTTTTCAGGAACAATCACGTGAAAGGTCCCTTCCAAAAAGAATATCCTTAAAGGAAGATGATGTGATCATGTCTTGCACCAACTTTCTTCATGACACACTCACATCATTGAAGATTCATCATGCTCAATATAAGGGAGTTATACCTTACTTTATATTATATTTACTCATTTATGCACTATATATTATTATGAGCATACATTTTCATATTAGACTATGCTTGAATTATCATAACATGTGCATTCATTCATTATGTCCTATGGTTTGCATCATTGATTGATATTCATGCATATAATCTATAGTTGTAATAATAATATTCATTCATTATCATATGATGCATGAATTATTATTATAACCTATAGTTCACATCTTTATAATATGCACATTCTTATTACTTTATAATAATTCATATACTTAGCTGATATTATGCTTTCTTTTGTAGATGCATGTTCGGCCACATGATGGGAGCTGACTTAAAGCTAGCATTAGTGATGTGATCCGATTCAGCGTCAAAAATGGACTTGCATCTCCAACCTTTCTCAATAATCAAAGGGGGATTTTCTTTAACTTAATCTTTCTTTATACCATAGTTATGATAATGGCTTACATACATTATATTTATAGTTATGATGATGATATTATGAATGTATGAAGTTATTGTTATGAACCACATATTTATATCTTATATTACTTAGCTTATAAATGCTTTCTTTTGTAGGTACATATTCAGCCACATCATGGGAGCTGATTTAAAGCTAGAATTGGAGTTAATAAGCTAGGAAATCTTACATAAGATGACTTGGGAGATCATGAAGAACAAATGATGAAAAGTTGTCAGCTGACCTCCGAGCTCATAGCTCACTTGAGCTGGACTTTTGAGCTAGCTAGAGACTTCATTTCAGCTGGAGAGTTGCACCATCATCTTCACCACATAGAGCACTACAAATATGGTCTAGGTCGAATTTTATGAATTCGTACCTTTTCGCGAAGAGTTGCCATTCTGAGAAGTACCTTTTCACAAGGAGCTGCCCTATGACTTGTACACATTTCCTTCATCTATGGCCAGCTCAACTTCAGCTCAAACTCATGGGAAGTGGCTCAAATGATGAAAGGTTGTTTCACACAAATGTGACCTTTCATAATTAGTTGCTGTCCCATTGATGCCATGTCACCTAGACACATGTTTGATGCCAAGTCACGCCTAAGTTGCTGTTCATCTTCACACCATGGAAGAGTCCACGCCTTAAGCATTCTACACCATCCATGTGAGTGCCACATGACCAGCCACTCATGTGCTTTGCATGTGAATGAATTAGGCGCCAAGATGAAAAGGCTTCTCTCTATTCGGCCTAAACATCATCATGCTTCAAATTGGCGCCAAGATGAAGAGTTATGGGAACCATTCGGCCAAAGACATCTCCCCTCATCCAAGCATCATTTATTTTTGTTTTAAGACATGTACTTTGCCGAAAAGGCATCTATTTATTCGGCCAAGCCTTTACAAAACTATAAATAGGCTTTGGCATTCATTTGTAAACTGAACCCTTTGATAATTAAAATCCTTTTGTGAGATTATTCTCTCTTCAAGTTCTTTTTAGAACTATATCGATTAAGCAAGCCTTTCTAAAGCTTGTGGCGTCATTCCTTCACCTTGATACTTCTGGTTCCTAGTTCTTATAACTAGAGGGTCAAAGTCCTTACTACCATCCCTTATAAGACTTATAAGAAACGGGTCTTTGTTCTTTATAACATTGGTTCCTTCTTAGTTTTATAAGATACTATTTCCATCTCCATATCCCATCACCTTCACGCCAAATCTATCTCCATTTCAATACCATCTTCATCACCAATTAAAACATCCTTCATTCATCATTAAGGCATACGACCAACAACATCATTGGTGGCCGAATTCTCTTGCATTGAAGGATAAATCAACATTACTTCCGCAGCCCATCTTTGATAACATTCCTTTCCATTTCAATTCTTTCCATTTCCATTTACTTTTCATTTCTTAATTATCATATTACTTAATCAATTCTTCTTCTTTTGTGCAGATTACTTTCAATCCAAGGTGTAGCATTTGGTGTTTCTCCTAGATCGGGAAACAACAAGGTTGCCAACTTCTCCATAATTGAAGAAGCCTGGTTAGCCTTACATCAAGTGGTATCAGAGCTTTGGTGGAATGACATTTAAAGTGCTACAACAAAAAGCAACAAGAAAGAAGAAAACAAAAGAGAAAAGAAAAATACTCCTACAACAAATTTGGAGTGCAAAAGAAAGAAAAGAAAAGAAGAAATTCAAAAGCAAAAAGAAAAGTAAAGCAAAGTTGCAAATACACTCAAAGAGAAGCACAATACAATCTGCCCCAACAACAAACTAGAAGGAGGTATCCTTGTTGTTTCTTGTGAAGGAAGATAGTAAGTGTTGCAACTTGAGTTGTAAGTTATCTTCACTTATTTACTATTTCATTTCCTTTTTGATATCAGCACGTTTTCATCTATAAAGGGAGTACTTTTAAACATCTTTATATTGAATTTAGTTATTATTAGCTTTATAATATATGCTATTATAATACATTTTATGATAAGAATATTAGTTAAGTAACTTAGTATGAATTCATATTACACATTGTTATTTTAATATGTTAAGAATGTTAGGATAGTTTTATTATCATATTATGCATGATTATTATATATACATCAAGGAAGCATACTTATAATGCATTTCATTAGTTTATTTGCATTCATATTAACTCTTAGGCTTTATACATTATCTTACACATATTAGGAGATGATGTACTTAGCTCATGACCATCATACTTAGCTCACATTACCATAAACAAACATGGCAGCAAGGTATTTAGCTCGTTTTAGCTCAATATCATGAACTTACCTTGTTTCCTTGCACATATAGGTACAATGGAGTGTGATGCACGTTGAGGTAGCTTGGTGAATGATTTGGACATCATATATAGCTCACAAACAGCTCACAAAGTACAAGGCAGCTCATGGAATGCTAAGGGAAGCTCGATTCAGCTGGAGAAGCTTCAGGCTAGCTAAACTTAGCTAGTTGGACTATTTGAAGCTGAGTTGCTAAAAGTGATGACAAAGGTAGCTGAATGTAGCTGAACGTACTGTTATGGAGCTCAAAAGGACTCGGCTAGGAAGATCATTCACAAACAGCCCCATGCTTGCTAGCTGGCTCAACACTCAAGCTAGTTTGGAGGAGACACATGCATGCCTAAGAAGAAGCACATGACCAGCTATCATCCAATGCACATGGGTGCACCACAAGGCTTCCTAGAACATCCATGTGCCGTGCATATGACCAGCCCCCATGTGCCTTGCATGTGAACTCATTTAGGCGCCAAGATGAAGAGCCCTCTCCCTATTCGGCCAAGCATCATCTCCCATCCAAATTGGCGCCAACTTGAGGAGACACAAGAACTATTCGGCCAAGGATCATTTCCCTCCATCTAGGGCCGAACCATCCTCTCTTTAACATTAAAATTATGTCTTTATAGGGAGATACATAGGCTGGCCGAATCATCTTGTATTTATTCGGCCATGTCTCTCCATTTCCTATAAATAGGAAAACATTCCATCATTTGTAACTACACCTTTTATTCAATTAAAGTGAGATTATTCTCTTCTTAAGTCCTGGTGACTTTTTATCGACTTATCAAGTATTTTATACTTGTGGCGTCAACCCCTTCCTTTCATCTTGATACTTCTGGTTCCTAGTTCATATAACTAGTGGGTCAAAGTACTTAACACCATCCCTTGAAGAAACAATATAAAGATTGGGTCTCTGCTCTATATAGCATTGGTTCTTCTTTGAGATCTCTTCAAGATACTATCCTCACAACCATCCTTTTATTTCATCACCATAACCATAGCCTTATCAACTATCTTCCGCTTCCATTACTCATTATTTAAATAGCCTACCAATTCACCCATACTTCTACCACCCTTAACCATTCTATTTTGAGCCATTCACTTTGCAGGTTGTTTTGCTTCCTTCCTAGATCCACAATCATTTGAAAAGGTACAAGTACCTTACATCAAGCGGTAATCAGAGCTTTGGTGGAAGAAGCAACGTGCAACAACAACAAAAAGAAAAATACAAAAAGAAGTGCAAAAGTGAAGTGCAAAGTCAAAGAAAAAGAAAAAAAATCAGCAAAGAGAATTGAAGGACTCAAAAGTCAAAGCACTTGAAAAGAAGAAAAAGCAAAGAAAAGAAAGAAAACTTGGAAGCACTCATCAACAATTCTCATCACCAAGCATTTTCAAGTAAGCCTTTAAAATTGATTGTGGTGATAGAAGGTTGTGAAGTGACTTGTGTAAGTAACCCTTTCATTCTCTTCTTTCTAATTTCTAAGCCACCTTTTCAATTATATTTGTTTTCCATTCCTACTAACCATTTGCAGCCGACGCCAAACAAGTGAAATTACTCGATATAGTCTTGAGTAAAAGTTCATTAGAACTTGAGACAAGAGAATTGAGGGAAAAAGGCTGGAGCGTGTGTGAGATCAGAAGAGGACAAGTAAAAGCCATTAAAAGTCCTAGAGTGCAAACACGAGCGGATTGAGTGACATCAAGTTTTTCTTGGAGTGACTCGTGAGGCTTTGTGAGAGTATATTCTGGTAAGGTCTTTTACACATCTTATTCTTTTCTTATTTATTAACCATGTCTCGGAGTTCAGGACGATCCCCAGAAAGAGAATTCCCTAATTTGCAGACTCAAGCCGTTATGCGTGAAATGGCAAGATTGCTGAAATTAGAATTGGAGCCTTTGCAAGATCGTCTGGATCAATTAGAAGTATCTCTAGGCAATCGGAGAGTAAATCGCCCTAGAATGGAAGAAGACTTAGAAGAGGAAGAGGCTGAAGTAACATCAGTAGCAAGGAGAGATGTTCATCGAAATCAAAATGACAACTTCAGCAACATTAAAGTGACTATTCCTCCATTTCAAGGACGAACTGATCCAGAAGCCTATCTTGATTGGGTAATCAAAATTGAACACATTTTTGAATGCCAAAACATACGGAGCAAAAGAAGGTTAGACTTGCTGCTATGGAATTCATTGACTATGCCTTAGTTTGGTGGGATCAGTTGGTGAGTTCAAGAAGACGAAATGGTGAACGCCCCATCACAACTTGGGAAGAAATGAAGGCCCTTATGAGAAAAAGGTTTGTTCCTAATCACTATCACCGAGATCTCTATCATAAGTTACAAAATCTGAAACAAGGAAGCAAGAACGTTGAAGATTATTTCAAGGAGATGGAGATTGCCATGATCCGAGCCAATGTGGATGAAGATAGAGAAGCAACAATGGCAAGGTTCTTATCTGGTCTAAATATTGATATTGCTAACCTTGTTGAACTTCAGCATTATGTAGAAATTGAAGAGATGGTGCATGTGGCCATGAAAATTGAAAGACAACTCAAAAGGAAATCCTACACTAGGAGCAGTCCAAATTCGGCCACCAAATAGAAGCAAGAACCTATTACCTTCCGGAAACAAACTCCAATCCAACCAAAGGATCGCGCAGAGATACCCAAATCTGCACAAATGGGCGAATCTAGCAAGGGTAAAGAAAAGCAAACCAGCACTTTCGAGAGATCCAGAGACATCAAATGTTTCAAGTGTTTTGGAAAAGGACATGTTGCTAGTCAATGTCCCAATCGAAATGCCATGATGATACTTGATAATGGAGATATTGTATCAGATTCTGATGAGCCTATTTTTGACGAGGAACCTGAAATAATACAAGATGAAGAAACGGAAGAAAATGCAGATCATGGTAAAATGCTTGTTTCAAAGAGGTGCCTACAATCACAAACATCCCAAGAGGATATTCAAAGAAACAATATCTTTCATACAAGGTGCCATGTCAAGGATAAGGTTTGCACAATGATCATCGATGGAGGAAGTTGCACAAACGTAACCAGCACTCTTATGGTTGAAAAACTTGGATTAACAACGTCAAAGCATCCTACTCCGTATAAACTCCAATGGCTCAATGAAGGAGGTGAGTTAAATATTACCAAACAGGTTCTAATTCCTTTTTCAGTTGGTAGGTACAAGGACGAGGTGCTTTGTGACATTGTCCCTATGCATGCTAGCCACATTTTACTTGGTAGACCATGGCAGTATGATAAAAGGGCTATTCATGATTGTTTTCTATATCAATACACTTTTAAGCATGATGGACGCAAGGTGACCTTGATGCCTTTAACGCCCAAAGAAGTGCAACAAGATCAGTTGCATATGAGAAAGAGTGTACAAGCATGGCGTAAAGACAAAACCCCAACAAAGAATGAAGAGGAACAAAACAAGAAACCAAACTTCTTCATAGAGAAACATGATGGTTCAATGCTGAAAAATGAAGGATCTTCTACGAACAATGGTGATGTTTGGGACTTAAAGTCGCAACTTTTCACCAATGGGTTTAGACTTCAAAAGGTAAGTAACCCTTCATATGAAACCTTTTCTCTTCTCACTTTTCAGGACCAATCACGTAAAAGGTCACTTCCAAAAGGGATATCCTTAGATAAAGATCATTCCCAAAAGGTATCTGTTGGTAAATCATATTCCAAAGAAAGACCTAAAAGGAAATCTTACGAAAAGGTACCTAATGGAAGAACACAAATGTTCAAAGAATACTTTCTATTAGCAAAGAGGCGTGAAGCTATGCAAGGACAGAATGAACTCGATTTGAGGACAAATCACCCTAAAGAAGGGGGGGATGATATCAGCACGTTTTCATCTATAAAGGGAGTACTTTTGAACATCTTTATATTGAATTTACTTATTATTAGCTTTATAATATATGCTATTATAATACATTTTATGATAAGAATATTAGTTAAGTAACTTAGTATGAATTCATATTACACATTGTTATTTTAATATGTTAAGAATGTTAGGATAGTTTTATTATCATATTATGCATGATTATTATATATACATCAAGGCAGCATACTTATAATGCATTTCATTAGTTTATTTGCATTCATATTAACTCTTAGGCTTTATACATTATCTTACACATATTAGGAGATGATGTACTTAGCTCATGACCATCATACTTAGCTCACATTACCATAAACAAACATGGCAGTAAGGTATTTAGCTCGTTTTAGCTCAATATCATGAACTTACCTTGTTTCCTTGCACATATAGGTACAATGGAGTGTGATGCACGTTGAGGTAGCTTGGTGAATGATTTGGACATCATATATAGCTCACAAACAGCTCACAAAGTACAAGGCAGCCCATGGAATGCTAAGGGAAGCTCGATTCAGCTGGAGAAGCTTCAGGCTAGCTAAACTTAGCTAGTTGGACTATTTGAAGCTGAGTTACTAAAAGTGATGACAAAGGTAGCTGAATGTAGCTGAATGTAGCTGAACGTACTGTTATGGAGCTCAAAAGGACTCGGCTAGGAATATCATTCACAAACAGCCCCATGCTTGCTAGCTGGCTCAACACTCAAGCTAGTTTGGAGGAGACACATGCACGCCTAAGAAGAAGCACATGACCAGCTATCATCCAATGCACATGGGTGCACCACAAGGCTTCCTAGAACATCCATGTGCCGTGCATATGACCAGCCCCCATGTGCCTTGCATGTGAACTCATTTAGGCGCCAAGACGAAGAGCCCTCTCCCTATTCGGCCAAGCATCATCTCCCATCCAAATTGGCGCCAACTTGAGGAGACACAAGAACTATTCGGCCAAGGATCATTTCCCTCCATCTAGGGCCGAACCATCCTCTCTTTTAACATTAAAATTATGTCTTTATAGGGAGATACATAGGCTGGCCGAATCATCTTGTATTTATTCGGCCATGTCTCTCCATTTCCTATAAATAGGAAAACATTCCATCATTTGTAACTACACCTTTTATTCAATTAAAGTGAGATTATTCTCTTCTTAAGTCCTGGTGACTTTTTATCGACTTATCAAGTATTTTATACTTGTGGCGTCAACCCCTTCCTTTCATCTTGATACTTCTGGTTCCTAGTTCATATAACTAGTGGGTCAAAGTACTTAACACCATCCCTTGAAGAAACAATATAAAGATTGGGTCTCTGCTCTATATAGCATTGGTTCTTCTTTGAGATCTCTTCAAGATATTATCCTCACAACCATCCTTTTATTTCATCACCATAACCATAGCCTTATCAACTATCTTCCGCTTCCATTACTCATTATTTAAATAGCCTACCAATTCACCCATACGTCTACCACCCTTAACCATTCTATTTTGAGCCATTCACTTTGCAGGTTGTTTTGCTTCCTTCCTAGATCCACAATCATTTGAAAAGGTACAAGTACCTTACATCACTTTTCTTTCATCTTTTCTTATTCCATTACCTTATCATCTTTCTTAACCTTTTTTTAGCCTATCCTTTATCATATACCCTAACCATTTCTAAACCGACGCAAAAACTAAAGAAACTTGCTCAATCTTGAGTTAGTTCTTAAAAAGGACCCACAAGAGAGAATCGAGCTGTAAAAGGCAAACGAGAAGGTAAGATCAGAAGGGGGATCAGAAAAAGCCAAGGATCATATCCCCGAGTGCAAACACGAGAGTGAGTGGAGTGCAATCTGAATTTTCTTGGAGAGATCACGTGAGGTTTTTGTGAGTGTGCTGGTAAGATTTTAAATTACTTTATTTCACTAACCATGTCTCAAAGTCCCCGAGGAAATGCAGGAACACAAAACTTACAAATGCAGGCACTCATTGGTGAAATGATGAGAATGTTTCGAGAAGAGTTCGATGCTCTTCATGAAAAGATAGATCAACACCATGATCTACCACCAACCCGTAATAATGGAGCCAATAGAAGACAACAACAACCACCCCCTCCAGAAGAAGTTGTTCAAGAAAATTTTGATGAGGGTGAACAAGCAGCATTCCAAGGCCCTAGACGTGCCATTGTTGATGACAACTTGAGTAACATTAAGATCAAAATTCCTCAATTCCAAGGAAAGACTGATCCTGAAGCCTATCTTGAATGGGAAAGCAAAGTGGAACATGTTTTTAGTTGCCACAACTATTCCGAGATGAAGAAAGTAAGATTGGCAGCCATGGAGTTCATAGACTATGCCTTAATATGGTGGGATCAACTTACCCTTAACCGAAGGAGGAATGGAGAACGAACGGTCTCAACTTGGCTTGAAATGAAAGGTATTATGAGAAAACGATTCATTCCTGTTCACTATCACCGTGACTTGTTTCAAAAGTTACAGAATCTTAAACAAGGCCATAAGAGTGTGGAGGACTACTACAAAGAGATGGAAGTGGCAATGATCCGAGTCAACATTGAGGAGGATCGTGAAGCAACTATGGCAAGATTCCTTGCTGGACTTAATCCCGAAATTGCCAATACCTTAGAGTTGTATCATTACATCGAATTAGATGAGATGGTGCAAATGGTAATGAAGATTGAAAGGCAACTGAAGAGGAGACATACATCTCGTAATGTTGCGCCCACACCATCAAAATGGAGTCCAAACATAAAGAAACCTACTCCTCCTGTTAAAGAACAAGCTGAATCTTCAAAGACTCAACAAGTAAGTAAAGACCCCAACCGAGGAAAGCAAACCACTGAACGATCAAGAGATATTAGATGTTTTAAATGTCTTGGAAGGGGCCATATAGCTACACAATGTCCTAACCGGAATACCATGCTCTTACTTGGAAATGGTGAAATAGAATCAGAACCTGAAGAGGAAGAAGATGCACCCATTGAAGTCAATGAAGAAATAACTCTTGCAGATCCCATTGATCAAGGAGAAGCCTTGGTAATTAGAAGGAGTTTGAATCTTCAAGTTGCGGAAGACAATGCACAACGAGAGAACATATTCCATACTCGATGTCATGTAAATAAAAAGGTATGTTTTGTTATTATAGACGGTGGAAGTTGTACTAATGTGGCCAGTACAATAATGGTGGAAAAACTTGGTTTGAAAACAATGAAGCACCCAAATCCATATAAGTTGCAGTGGCTCAATGAACGAGGAGAACTCAACATTAGCAAACAGGTGATAGTTCCTTTTTCCATTGGCAAATACAAAGATGAGGTTATGTGTGATGTTGTCCCTATGCATGCTAGCCATCTACTTCTTGGAAGGCCATGGCAATACGACAAAAGGACTATTCATGATTGTTTTACCAATCAATACTCGTTCAACCATAAAGGAAAGAAGATTATCCTAACTCCTTTAACGCCTAAAGAAGTTCAGAATGATCAAGTCAGAATGAAACAGAGTGTTGAGGCTATGAGGAAAGGAAAAGCAACAACCGTGGAAGAAACTGATCCAAAAACAAGTGCTTATTCTTCAAAGTGCTTGATTCGAGAATGCTTATTGACAAAATGCAAGGTTAAATATGATTATTCTAACTGTGAACATGCAAATTTTTTCTTTGACTTGCAGGATTTACCAAGAGGCACCATTTGCCAAAAGGAAGATTTAGGGGACGTGACCTTTGGGAACCCAAAAGATGTGTCCATTGAAAAGCAAACAGACATCAATTCTCATTCAAAGAATGTGTCTTTAGAAGAACCAATGAACATTACCTATGAGAATTCAATGATCATGCATATTGGAGTATTAAGAGACACCACTTTTGGGATATCAAGGGACCTAAATATTCAAAGCAAATTTACATGGGCATATCTCACTCAAGAGCCTAAAGAAGGGATCCCAATTTCTGACGAAACAGCAACTATGGAATGGAGGAACGTTGAAAAGAAACCACCCTTCGATTTGATGACAAATCGCTTTAAAGAAAGGGGGATGATGTGATCCGATTCAGCGTCAAAAATGGACTTGCATCTCCAACCTTTCTCAATAATCAAAGGGGGATTTTCTTTAACTTAATCTTTCTTTATACCATAGTTATGATAATGGGTTACATATATTATATTTATAGTTATGATGATGATATTATGAATGTATGAAGTTATTGTTATGAACCACATATTTATATCTTATATTACTTAGCTTATAAATGCTTTCTTTTGTAGGTACATATTCGGCCACATCATGGGAGCTGATTTAAAGCTAGAATTGGAGTCAATAAGCTAGGAAATCTTACATAAGATGACTTGGGAGATCATGAAGAACAAATGATGAAAAGTTGTCAGCTGACCTCCGAGCTCATAGCTCACTTGAGCTGGACTTTTGAGCTAGTTAGAGACTTCATTTCAGCTGGAGAGTTGCACCATCATCTTCACCACATAGAGCACTACAAATATGGTCTAGGTCGAATTTTATGAATTCGTACCTTTTCGCGAAGAGTTGCCATTCCGAGAAGTGCCTTTTCACAAGGAGCTGCCCTATGACTTGTACACATGTCCTTCATCTATGGCCAGCTCAACTTCAGCTCAAACTCATGGGAAGTGGCTCAAATGATGAAAGGTTGTTTCACACAAATGTGACCTTTCATAATTAGTTGCTGCCCATGGAAGAGTCCACGCCTTAAGCATTCTACACCATCCATGTGAGTGCCACATGACCAGCCACTCATGTGCTTTGCATGTGAATGAATTAGGCGCCAAGATGAAAAGGCTTCTCTCTATTCGGCCTAAACATCATCATGCTTCAAATTGGCGCCAAGATGAAGAGTTATGGGAACCATTCGGCCAAAGACATCTCCCCTCATCCAAGCATCATTTATTTTTGTTTTAAGACATGTACTTTGCCGAAAAGGCATCTATTTATTCGGCCAAGCCTTTACAAAACTATAAATAGGCTTTGGCATTCATTTGTAAACTGAACCCTTTGATAATTAAAATCCTTTTGTGAGATTATTCTCTCTTCAAGTTCTTTTTAGAACTATATCGATTAAGCAAGCCTTTCTAAAGCTTGTGGTGTCATTCCTTCACCTTGATACTTCTGGTTCCTAGTTCTTATAACTAGAGGGTCAAAGTCCTTACTACCATCCCTTATAAGACTTATAAGAAACGGGTCTTTGTTCTTTATAACATTGGTTCCTTCTTAGTTTTATAAGATACTATTTCCATCTCCATATCCCATCACCTTCACGCCAAATCTATCTCCATTTCAATACCATCTTCATCACCAATTAAAACATCCTTCATTCATCATTAAGGCATACGACCAGCAACATCATTGGTGGCCGAATTCTCTTTCATTGAAGGATAAATCAACATTACTTCCGCAGCCCATCTTTGATAACATTCCTTTCCATTTCAATTCTTTCCATTTCCATTTACTTTTCATTTCTTAATTATCATATTACTTAATCAATTCTTCTTCTTTTGTGCAGATTACTTTCAATCCAAGGTGTAGCATTTGGTGTCTCTCCTAGATCGGGAATCAACAAAGTTGCCAACTTCTCCATAATTGAAGAAGCCTGGTTAGCCTTACATCAATTAGAGTCCAAGAGCTATGGAAACTTAACTAGGATAACTCCGAGACAGCTCAAGAACATTTTGGGACAAAGTTTGCAGCTGACCCCAAGCTCATAGCTGACTTGAGCTGGATTTTTGAGCTAGCTAGATGTTTCATTTCAGCTGGAGAGTTGCACCATCATCACCACCACACAGAGTACTTCAAATATGGTCTATGTCAATTTTTATGGATTCGTACCTTTTCACGAATAGTTGTCATTCCAAGAGGTGCCTTTTCACAAGGAGTTGTCCTATGACTCATCTTCATGTAATTCATCTATGGCCAGCTCATCTTCAGCTCAAACACATGGAACGTGGCTCAAATGATGAAAGGTTACCTTCCACAAATGTGACCTTTCATGACAAGTTGCTGCCCATTGAAGACTATGACACCTAGATGCACATTGGGAGCTACGTCACGCCTAGTTGCTACCTATCTTCATTCCATGGACTTCAAGACATCATCCTATGGTTGCAACCTCAACAAAGCCTTGTAAGAAGACCCATGTGCGTTCAAGTAGGCTACCATGTGCATCATTCAAGCATGTGCACTCCATGTGACAGCAAATTGGCGCCAAAACACCAAGGGATGCTTCCTATTCAGCCAAAGACTCTTTCCTCTTCATTTTGGCACCCAAATAACTTCCAAAGGCATTCAAAACATCCTTAGGCCGAACCAACACCTTACCATTCGGCCAAGAGCATGTATCTTCAATAAAATCATGTATTTTCATTTAAAAATCATGTATTTTCAAAGGGGTTTCATCCATAGCCGAACCATCATATATCTATTCGGCCTAAACCCTTTGAAAATCTATAAATAGGATAGTTCATTTCATTTTTAATCATCTCATCTCTTATATAAAACATACTCTTGTGAGTTATTTCTCTTCAAAGTTCTTTGTGAACTTTATCGATTAAACAAGTATAGTTCCTATACTTGTGGCGTCATTCCTTCCATCTTGATTCCTAAATTCCTAGATTGATATCTAGTGGGTTGAAGACACAATCACCACCCCTCAAGCAAGTTTGTGAAGATCGGGATTGTGCTTCATAGCATAGTTTCCTCTTTGGCGAGTTTGAGATACAACATCACCACCATCTTCATTTCATCATCAACATCATCAACATCCTTCATCAAGACCATCATCAATCCCATAACTCCGCAGCCATCTCTATTCTTATTCTTTCATTCCATTACTTATATTATTATTCATTTCTTAAACCCATTTTTAATCATATTTCTTTCTTATTATTTTGCAGCACAAGCTTATTAATTCAAGGACATCAGTACTTGTCAATCCTAGATCGGGACACAATAATGCTATCTACTCTTTTCATCAAAGCGTGTAGATTCGCCTTACATCAAGCGGTAACAGAGCATAGTTGGATTGACAACAAAAGTGTCATTGGCGTGCAAAGCAAAAGAAAAATAGAAGAAAAGACTCCTTCATCAGAATTGGAGTGAAAAAAGAAAAAAAAAGACAAAAAGAAAAAAATCAGAATAGAAGAAAAGAAAAAAAAGAATTTCAAAAAGAAGCAAAGCCAAGGAAAGTGTGTTCTACCATTGCAAGTACATCAAAGAGGCCATCTACACTATGAGAAGATAACCTTATTGTTTCTTGAGAAAGGTTGCAGTAAGTGTTGTTTCTTGAATTGTAAGTCACCTCTTGCCATCACCAAGTGATAAGATAATACCATAGATATGAATTGAATTGCTACAAAATAAATCAAAACATGTAAATGAAAAACTATTGACAAGATGAATAGAAATACCAAACCAGGGTGGATGTTTAATGGGAGTTGGTTGCTAAATTCTTTTCTAGATTGGCAATGTACTTGGAATGTCAACGAATACAACTCTTGGCACTTCAAGTGATGCTTCTTTTGGAACTTCAAATGGCATAACCTTTGAAATATCAAGAGACATGTTTTGTGAATCACCAAAAGTTATGACTATTGGTTCTTCAAAAGTCGCATCTTTTAGTTTTTCAAAAGCCATGATTCTTGAATCATCTCCTTGAAAAGATACATCTCTTGAATTTCCCTGCAAAACAAAAGAGAGAATAGGAGAAGAAGTAATGTTAGATAAAAATTGTTCTTCACTCTCCTCTTTTCCTGCAGATTCATTCTTTTCAATTCTAATGGTTTCAACATCCTCTCTCTGTTCATCATTTTCAACTCCAACATTTTTTTCAACTTCAAAATGCTTTTGTTCATTTGAATTTTTCTCCAAACATTCTTCAGTTGCATTGTCTTTAAGTTATTCTTTCATTGCTTCAATGTTCTTCTTCAAGGTGTTTTGATCTTCATTTACTCGGCTAGGAGATAGTGGAGTCAAGATGATTTTCCTTTCATTGTGAAAGAAAGAGTATCGGTTTATGAAACCATCATGGACAGCCCGCTTGTCAAATTGCCATGGCCTCCCCAAGAGTAAATGACTCGTATTCATATGTACCACGTCACATAGAATCTCTTCTTTGTAACTTCCAAGTGAGAATGGAACAAGTACTTGTTCAGTAACCTTCAATTCTTCATTGCCATGCAACCATTTCAATTCATATGGGCTGGAATGTTTAATCGTTGTAAGCCCCAATTTGTTCACCATGTATGTGCTTGCAATGTTTGTACAACTTCCTCCGTCAATAGCTATAAGACACACTTTACCATTTACATGGCAACGAGTGTGAAATGTGTTTGTTCTTTGCTGTTCGTTCTCCATTGTTTGGAAAGATGGAAGATCACAAGACATTGTTAGTATAAAATAAATAAAATTAAAACCTTACCAGCACACTCACAAAGCCTCACAATCTTCACTCCAAAGAAAAGATAAGATCACTCCACTCAACACTCGTGTTTACTCTCGGGAATATGACTTGGCTTTTAACAATTCCCCTTCTGATCTCACTCTCTCAATAGCCATTTTCCACTCAATTTCTCTTGCTAAGTCCTTTGAGGAACTTATTCAAGATTAGACAAGTTAATTCTTTCCTTGTGTGCGTCGGTTGGAAAATAAGGTTAGGGTAGAAAGAATAGAAGAAATGGAAAGGTAAAAGAAAGGATTCAAGGTATTAAAAGAAGGAAATTATTGAAGATAAGGAAAATGAAAGGATAGAAAAGGAAGAGGTTACTTACAATTTAAGAAACAACACTTACTGCAACCTTTCTCAAGAAAACAATAAGGTTATATTCTCTTAGTGTAGATGGCCTCTTTATTGTACTTGTAATGGTAGAGCACTTTTCCTTGTCTTACTTTCTCTTTTGAATTTCTTTTCTTTTCTTCTTTTTGTCTTTTTCTTTTCTTTTTGCACTCCAATTTTGTTGAAGGAGTCTTTTCTTCTATTTTTCTTTTGCTTTGCATGCCAATGACACTTTTGTTGTCAATCCAACTATGCTCTGATTACCGCTTGATGTAAGGCTGATCTACACGCTTTGATGAAGAGAGTAGATAGCCTTATTGTTTCCCGATCTAGGATTGACAAGTATTGATGTCCATGAATTAATAAGCTTGGGCTACAAAATAATAAGAAAGAAATATGTTTAATGATGGGTTTAAGAAATGAATAATAATATAAGTAATGGAAATGGAAAAAAAATAAAATAGAGAAAGGAAAGAGATGGTTGCGGAATTGATGGTCTTGATGGATGAAGTTGATGATGTTGATGATGAAATGGAGATGGTGGTGTTGTTGTATCTCAAGCACGCCAAAGATGAAATAATGCTAAAGAGCACAATCCCGGTCTTCACAAACTTGCTTGAGGGGTGGTGATAATGTCTTCAACCCTCTAGATATCAATCTAGGAATTTTAGAATCAGGATGGAAGGAATGACTCCATAAGTATAGGAACTATACTTGTTTAATCGATAAAGTTCACAAAGAACTTTGAAGAGAGATTAACTCACAAGAGTAATTTATATATAAGAGATGAGATGATTACAAATGAAAGCAATAGCCTATTTATAGTTTTTTAAAGGGTTTAGGCCGAATAGATACATGATGGTTCGGCCATGGATGAAACCCCTTTGAAAATACAGGATTTTTAAATGAAAATACATGATTTTAATGAAGATACATGCTTTTGGCCGAATGGTAAGGTGTTGGTTCGGCCTAAGGATGTTTTGAATGCTTTTGGAAGCCATTTGGGTGCCAAAATGGAGAGGAAGGAGTCTTTGGCTGAATAGGAAGCATCCCTTGGTGTTTTGGTGCCTATTTGATGTCACATGGAGTGCACATGCTTGAATGATGCACATGACAGCCTACATGAATGCACATGGGTCTTCTTGCAATGCTTTGGTGAGGTTGCAACCATAGGATGATGTCTTGAAGTCCATGGGCAGCCTAGAGATGAACTAGCTTCAAGGTAAGCTAGGTGAGTGTCTTGGTAGCTAACTAGGTGAGTTATAGCTTGATGAACTCAAGCTAGTTAGCTTTGGTCTTCTCAGCCCCTCAGCTACTCTCTCAGCTACTTCCAGCTACCTTTAGTCCACTTTTCAGTAATTTGGTCCAATGTGCTTCTCTTTAAGTTCAGCTACATCCTAGCTCCTCTAGCTAAGTTGAAGCTCCTTAAATGATGAAATGAGCTACCATAACATTCATGAGCTAGTGTGAGCTGCTATGCTTGTCCTTTTAGCTAACCAAGCTACCATAATATGCCTTGCTTTGTGTTTCACCTATATGAATCAACAAACAAATCAAGTAAGCAACATGTGAACTCATGTAAGGTAAAATGTATGTTGTCGTGAGGTGTTTGAATGATGTGAGCTATGAATGATCATCTAGAAGCTAAGATAACATTTATATAAGCTAGATAGAAGGCATAGGACATTCATGAGCTTAAGAAAACATGTATAAGCTAGAAAAGAGATGTATACATGCAAATGAGCTAAAGAAACATGGATTTAAAGCTAGTGAGCTAATGTAAACATATCATGAGCTAGAATAATATGACATGAGCTAATAAATGAATGAATACATGCTGCCATGATATCTAAATGATATGCAAACATAATAAATGAATCTAAAACATATGTAAACATAATATAAAGCTAAGTAAAGATGTGTAAACATATGTTATGCATGAAAATCATATAGTATGCAAGTGAATGATAACATATGATTATTCAAGCATAGTTTAAGATGAAAATGTATGCTCATAATAATATATAGTGCATAAATGAGTAAATATAATATAAAGTAAGGTAGAACTCCCTTGTATTGAGCATAATGAATCTTCAATGATGTGAGTGTGTCATGAAGAAAGTTGGTGCTAGACATGATCATATCAACAATATTATCCTTTCCTTTCTTATACTGTATGACATAGGGAAAAGACTCAATGAATTCGTCCCATTTGGCATGTCTCTTGTTGAGTTTGTGTTGTCCTTTGATATGCTTTAATGCCTCATAGTCAGTGTGTATCACAAATTCTTTTGGCAATAAGTAGTGCTGCTAAGTCTCCAAGGCTCGAATGAGTGCGTACATCTCTTTGTCATATGTTGGATAGTTCAAAGTTGCACCATTTATTTTTTTCACTAAAGTATGCAATTGGCTTTCCTTCTTGACTTAAAACAACACCAATCCTAATTCCGGAGGCATCACATTCAACTTCAAATGTTTTCTCAAAGTTTAGCAATGCTAATAGTGGAGCCTTTGTTAAACAACCCTTGAGTTCATTGAATGCTTCATCTTGTTCTTTACCCCAAGAGAAGTTCGAATTCTTCTTAATAATCCCTGTTAAGGGAGTGACAATAGAACTGAAATTTGGTACAAACCTCTTGTAAAAACTTGCTAATCCATGGAAACTCCGGACTTGACTGACGTTGACTGGCTTTGTGATATGATTTTGTCTAGCTCCAACTTTCTCCATGATTTGATCACACCATGGAGGTTATCCAAATCTGGTTCTAAGGGAGTTCTTCCTTACTTTATCTTATATTTACTTATTTATGCATTATATATTATTATAAGCATACATTTGTAGATTAGACTATACCTGAATTATCATAACATGTGCATTCATTCATTAAATGGTTTACATCATTGATTGATATTCAAACATATAATCTATAGTTATAATAATAATATTCATTCATTATCATATGATGCATGAGTTATTATTATAACCTATAGTCCACATCTTTATATTATAAGTTATTTACTTTAAATACTTAGCTTATATTATGCTTTCTTTTGTAGGTGCATATTCGGCCACATGATGGGAGCTGACTTAAAGCTAGCATTGGAGTCCAAGAGCTATGGAAACTTGTCTAGGATAATTCCGGGACAGCTCAAGAACATTTTGGGACAAAGTTGCCAGCTAACCTCTAAGCTCATAGCTCACTTGAGGTGGACTTTTGAGCTAGCTTGAGACCTCATTTCAACTGGAGAGTTGCACCATCATCATCACCACACATAACACTACAAATATGATCTAGGTCAACTTTTGTGGATTCGTACCTTTTCGCGAAGAGTTATCATTCCGAGAAGTGCCTCTTCACAAGGAGCTGTCCTAAGACTCACATACATATCCTTCATCTATGGCCAGCTCAGCTTCAGCTCAAACACATGGGAAGTAGCTCAAATGATGAAAGGTTACCTTACACACACGTGACCTTTCATGACAAGTTGCTGCCCATTAAAGACCATGACACCTAGATGCACGTTGGAAGCTAAGTCACGCCTAGTTGCTGCCTATCTTCATTCCATGGACTTCAAGACATTATCCTATGGTTGTAACCTCACCAAATCATTGCAAGAAGACCCATGTGCATTCAAGTAGGCTGCCATGTGCATCATTCAAGCATGTGCACTCCATGTGACATCAAATTGGTGCCAAAAACACCAAGGGATGCTTCCTATTCGGCCAAAGACTCTTTCCTCTTCATTTTGGCACCTAAATAACTTCCAAATGCATTCAAATCATCCTTAGGGCCGAACCAGCACATAACCATTCGGTCAAGAGCATGTATCTTCATTTAAATCATGTATTTTCATCAAAAATCATGTCTTTTCAAAGGGGTTTCAACCTTGGCCGAACCATCAAGTATCTATTTGGCCTAAACCCTTTGAAAACTATAAATAGGCTATTGCATTTCATTTGTAACAAAAACCCTTTGATAATATGAAATCCTTGTGAGATTATTCTCTCTTTAAGTTCTTTTTAGAACTATATCGATTAAGCAAGTTTATTTCTAAGTTTGTGGCGTCAAACCCCTTCCATTGATACTTCTGGTTCCTATCTCTTTATAAATAGTGGGTCAAAGTCCTTACTACCATCCCTTATAAAACTTATAAGAAACGGATCTTTGTTCTTTATAACATTGGTTCCTTCTTACTTTTATAAGATACTATTTCCATCACCATAGTCCATCACCTTCACGCCAACTCCATCACCATTTCATTACCATCTTCATCTTTTCACCATTAAATTATCCTTCAATCATTATCAAGGCATGAGTTATTATTATAACCTATAGTCCACATCTTTATATTATAAGTTATTTACTTTAAATACTTAGCTTATATTATGCTTTCTTTTGTAGGTGTATATTCGGCCACATGATGGGAGCTGACTTAAAGCTAGCATTGGAATCCAAGAGCTATGGAAACTTGTCTAGGACAACTCCGGGACAGCTCAAGAACATTTTGGGACAAAGTTGCCAGCTAACCTCTGAGCTCATAGCTCACTTGAGCTGGACTTTTGAGCTAGCTTGAGACCTCATTTCAGTTGGAGAGTTGCACCATCATCATCACCACACAGAACACTACAAATATTGTCTAGGGCAACTTTTGTGGATTCGTACCTTTTCGCGAAGAGTTGCTATTCCGAGAAGTGCCTTTTCACAAGGAGCTGTCCTAAGACTTACATACATGTCCTTCATCTATGGCCAGCTCAGCTTCAGCTCAAACACATGGGAAGTAGCTAAAATGATGAAAGGTTACCTTACACACACGTGACCTTTCATGACAAGTTGCTGTCCATTAAAGACCATGACACCTAGATGCTTGGAAGCTAAGTCACGCCTAGTTGATGCCTATCTTCATTCCATGGAATTAAATACATCATACTATGGTTGTAACCTCACCAAAGCATTGCAAGAAGACCCATGTTCATTCAAGTAGGCTGCCATGTGCATCATTCAAGCATGTGCACTCCATGTGACATCAAATTGGCGCCAAAAACACCAAGGGATGCTTCATATTCGGCCAAAGACTCATTCCTCTTCATTTTGGCACCTAAATAACTTCCAAATGCATTCAAATCATCCTTAGGGCCGAACCAGCACATAACCTGATATCAGCACGTTTTCATCTATAAAGGGAGTACTTTTGAACATCTTTATATTGAATTTACTTATTATTAGCTTTATAATATATGCTATTATAATACATTTTATGATAAGAATATTAGTTAAGTAACTTAGTATGAATTCATATTACACATTGTTATTTTAATATGTTAAGAATGTTAGGATAGTTTTATTATCATATTATGCATGATTATTATATATACATCAAGGCAGCATACTTATAATGCATTTCATTAGTTTATTTGCATTCATGTTAACTCTTAGGCTTTATACATTATCTTACACATATTATGAGATGATGTACTTAGCTCTTGACCATCATACTTAGCTCACATTACCATAAACAAACATGGCAGCAAGGTATTCAGCTCATTTTAGCTCAATATCATGAACTTACCTTGTTTCCTTGCACATATAGGTATAATGGAGTGTGATGCACGTTGAGGTAGCTTGGTGAATGATTTGGACATCATATATAGCTCACAAACAGCTCACAAAGTACAAGGCAGCTCATGGAATGCTAAGGGAAGCTCGATTCAGCTGGAGAAGCTTCAGGCTAGCTAAACTTAGCTAGTTGGACTATTTGAAGCTTAGTTGCTAAAAGTGATAACAAAGGTAGCTGAATGTAGCTGAACGTACTGTTGTGGAGCTCAAAAGGACTCGGCTAGGAAGATCATTCACAAACAGCCCCATGCTTGCTAGCTGGCTCAACACTCAAGCTAGTTTGGAGGAGACACATGCACGCCTAAGAAGAAGCACATGACCAGCTATCATCCAATGCACATGGGTGCACCACAAGGCTTCCTAGAACATCCATGTGCCGTGCATATGACCAGCCCCCATGTGCCTTGCATGTGAACTCATTTAGGCGCCAAGATGAAGAGCCCTCTCCCTATTCGGCCAAGCATCATCTCCCATCCAAATTGGCGCCAACTTGAGGAGACACAAGAACTATTCGGCCAAGGATCATTTCCCTCCATCTAGGGCCGAACCATCCTCTCTTTTAACATTAAAATTATGTCTTTATAGGGAGATACATAGGCTGGCCGAATCATCTTGTATTTATTCGGCCATGTCTCTCCATTTACTATAAATAGGAAAACATTCCATCATTTGTAACTACACCTTTTATTCAATTAAAGTGAGATTATTCTCTTCTTAAGTCCTGGTGACTTTTTATCGACTTATCAAGTATTTTATACTTGTGGCGTCAACCCCTTCCTTTCATCTTGATACTTCTGGTTCCTAGTTCATATAACTAGTGGGTCAAAGTACTTAACACCATCCCTTGAAGAAACAATATAAAGATTGGGTCTCTGCTCTATATAGCATTGGTTCTTCTTTGAGATCTCTTAAAGATACTATCCTCACAACCATCCTTTTATTTCATCACCATAACCATAGCCTTATCAACTATCTTCCGCTTCCATTACTCATTATTTAAATAGCCTACCAATTCACCCATACGTCTACCACCCTTAACCATTCTATTTTGAGCCATTCACTTTGCAGGTTGTTTTGCTTCCTTCCTAGATCCACAATCATTTGAAAAGGTACAAGTACCTTACATCAAGCGGTAATCAGAGCTTTGGTGGAAGAAGCAACGTGGAACAACAACAAAAAGAAAAAAAAATCAGCAAAGAAAATTGAAGGACTCAAAAGTCAAAGCACTTGAAAAGAAGAAAAAGCAAAGAAAAGAAAGAAAAGTTGGAAGCACTCATCAACAATTCTCATCACCAAGCATTTTCAAGTAAGCCTTTAAAATTGATTGTGGTGATAGAAGGTTGTGAAGTGACTTGTGTAAGTAACCCTTTCATTCTCTTCTTTCTAATTTCTAAGCCACCTTTTCAATTATATTTGTTTTCCATTCCTACTAACCATTTGCAGCCGAAGCCAAATAAGTGAAATTACTCGATATAGTCTTGAGTAAAAGTTCATCAGAACTTGAGACAAGAGAATTGAGGGAAAAAGGCTAGAGCGTGTGTGAGATCAGAAGAGGACAAGTAAAAGCCATTAAAAGTCCTAGAGTGCAAACACGAGCGGATTGAGTGACATCAAGTTTTTCTTGGAGTGACTCGTGAGGCTTTGTGAGAGTATATTCTGGTAAGGTCTTTTACACATCTTATTATTTTCTTATTTATTAACCATGTCTCGGAGTTCAGGACGATCCCCAGAAAGAGAATCCCCTAATTTGCAGACTCAAGCCGTTATGCGTGAAATGGCAAGATTGCTGAAATTAGAATTGGAGCCTTTGCAAGATCGTCTGGATCAATTAGAAGTATCTCTAGGCAATCGGAGAGTAAATCGCCCTAGAATGGAAGAAGACTTAGAAGAGGAAGAGGCTGAAGTAACATCAGTAGCAAGGAGAGATGTTCATCGAAATCAAAATGACAACTTCAGCAACATTAAAGTGACTATTCCTCCATTTCAAGGACGAACTGATCCAGAAGCCTATCTTGATTGGGTAATCAAAATTGAACACATTTTTGAATGCCAAAACTATACGGAGCAAAAGAAGGTTAGACTTACTGCTATGGAATTCATTGACTATGCCTTAGTTTGGTGGGATCAGTTGGTGAGTTCAAGAAGACGAAATGGTGAACGCCCCATCACAACTTGGGAAGAAATGAAGGCCCTTATGAGAAAAAGGTTTGTTCCTAATCACTATCACCGAGATCTCTATCATAAGTTACAAAATCTGAAACAAGGAAGCAAGAACGTTGAAGATTATTTCAAGGAGATGGAGATTGCCATGATCCGAGCCAATGTGGATGAAGATAGAGAAGCAACAATGGCAAGGTTCTTATCTGGTCTAAATATTGATATTGCTAACCTTGTTGAACTTCAGCATTATGTAGAAATTGAAGAGATGGTGCATGTGGCCATGAAAATTGAAAGACAACTCAAAAGGAAATCCTACACTAGGAGCAGTCCAAATTCGGCCACCAAATGGAAGCAAGAACCTATTACCTTCCAGAAACAAACTCCAATCCAACCAAAGGATCGCGCAGAGATACCCAAATCTGCACAAATGGGCGAATCTAGCAAGGGTAAAGAAAAGCAAACCAGCACTTTCGAGAGATCCAGAGACATCAAATGTTTCAAGTGTTTTGGAAAAGGACATGTTGCTGGTCAATGTCCCAACCGAAATGCCATGATGATACTTGACAATGGAGATATTGTATCAGATTCTGATGAGCCTATTTTTGACGAGGAACCTGAAATAATACAAGACGAAGAAACGGAAGAAAATGCAGATCATGGTGAAATGCTTGTTTCAAAGAGGTGCCTACAATCACAAACATCCCAAGAGGATATTCAAAGAAACAATATCTTTCATACAAGGTGCCATGTCAAGGATAAGGTTTGCACAATGATCATCGATGGAGGAAGTTGCACAAACGTAGCTAGCACTCTTATGGTTGAAAAACTTGGATTAACAACGTCAAAGCATCCTACTCCGTATAAACTCCAATGGCTCAATGAAGGAGGTGAGTTAAATGTTACCAAACAGGTTCTAATTCCTTTTTCAGTTGGTAAGTACAAGGACGAGGTGCTTTGTGACATTGTCCCTATGCATGCTAGCCACATTTTACTTGGTAGACCATGGCAGTATAATAAAAGGGCTATTCATGATTGTTTTCACAATCAATACACTTTTAAGCATGATGGACGCAAGGTGACCTTGATGCCTTTAACGCCCAAAGAAGTGCAACAAGATCAGTTGCATATGAGAAAGAGTGTACAAGCATGGCGCAAAGACAAAACCCCAACAAAGAATGAAGAGGAACAAAACAAGAAACCAAACTTCTTCATAGAGAAACATGATGGTTCAATGCTGAAAAATGAAGGGTCTTCTACGAACAATGGTGATGTTTGGGACTTAAAGTCGCAACTTTTCACCAATGGGTTTAGACTTCAAAAGGTAAGTAACCCTTCATATGAAACCTTTTCTCTTCTCACTTTTCAGGACCAATCACGTAAAAGGTCACTTCCAAAAGGGATATCCTTAGATAAAGATCATTCCCAAAAGGTATCTGTTGGTAAATCATATTCCAAAGAAAGACCTAAAAGGAAATCTTACGAAAAGGTACCTAATGGAAGAACACAAACGTTCAAGGAATACTTTCTATTAGCAAAGAGGCGTGAAGCTATGCAAGGACAGAATGAACTCGATTTGAGGACAAATCGCCCTAAAGAAGGGGGGATGATATCAGCACGTTTTCATCTATAAAGGGAGTACTTTTGAACATCTTTATATTGAATTTACTTATTATTAGCTTTATAATATATGCTATTATAATACATTTTATGATAAGAATATTAGTTAAGTAACTTAGTATGAATTCATATTACACATTGTTATTTTAATATGTTAAGAATGTTAGGATAGTTTTATTATCATATTATGCATGATTATTATATATACATCAAGGCAGCATACTTATAATGCATTTCATTAGTTTATTTGCATTCATGTTAACTCTTAGGCTTTATACATTATCTTACACATATTATGAGATGATGTACTTAGCTCTTGACCATCATACTTAGCTCACATTACCATAAACAAACATGGCAGCAAGGTATTTAGCTCATTTTAGCTCAATATCATGAACTTACCTTGTTTCCTTGCACATATAGGTACAATGGAGTGTGATGCACGTTGAGGTAGCTTGGTGAATGATTTGGACATCATATATAGCTCACAAACAGCTCACAAAGTACAAGGCAGCTCATGGAATGCTAAGGGAAGCTCGATTCAGCTGGAGAAGCTTCAGGCTAGCTAAACTTAGCTAGTTGGACTATTTGAAGCTGAGTTGCTAAAAGTGATGACAAAGGTAGCTGAATGTAGCTGAACGTACTGTTATGGAGCTCAAAAGGACTCGGCTAGGAAGATCATTCACAAACAGCCCCATGCTTGCTAGCTGGCTCAACACTCAAGCTAGTTTGGAGGAGACACATGCACGCCTAAGAAGAAGCACATGACCAGCTATCATCCAATGCACATGGGTGCACCACAAGGCTTCCTAGAACATCCATGTGCCGTGCATATGACCAGCCCCCATGTGCCTTGCATGTGAACTCATTTAGGCGCCAAGATGAAGAGCCCTCTCCCTATTCGGCCAAGCATCATCTCCCATCCAAATTGGCGCCAACTTGAGGAGACACAAGAACTATTCGGCCAAGGATCATTTCCCTCCATCTAGGGCCGAACCATCCTCTCTTTTAACATTAAAATTATGTCTTTATAGGGAGATACATAGGCTGGCCGAATCATCTTGTATTTATTCGGCCATGTCTCTCCATTTCCTATAAATAGGAAAACATTCCATCATTTGTAACTACACCTTTTATTCAATTAAAGTGAGATTATTCTCTTCTTAAGTCCTGGTGACTTTTTATCGACTTATCAAGTATTTTATACTTGTGGCGTCAACCCCTTCCTTTCATCTTGATACTTCTGGTTCCTAGTTCATATAACTAGTGGGTCAAAGTACTTAACACCATCCCTTGAAGAAACAATATAAAGATTGGGTCTCTGCTCTATATAGCATTGGTTCTTCTTTAAGATCTCTTCAAGATACTATCCTCACAACCATCCTTTTATTTCATCACCATAACCATAGCCTTATCAACTATCTTCCGCTTCCATTACTCATTATTTAAATAGCCTACCAATTCACCCATACGTCTACCACCCTTAACCATTCTATTTTGAGCCATTCACTTTGCAGGTTGTTTTGCTTCCTTCCTAGATCCACAATCATTTGAAAAGGTACAAGTACCTTACATCATAACCATTCGGCCAAGAGCATATATCTTCTTCTAAATCATATATTTTCATCAAAAATCATGTATTTTCAAAGGGGTTTCAACCTTGGCCGAACCATCAAGTATCTATTTGGCCTAAACCCTTTGAAAACTATAAATAGGCTATTGCATTTCATTTGTAACAAAAAACCCTTTGATAATATAAAATCCTTGTGAGATTATTCTCTCTTTAAGTTCTTTTTAGAACTATATCGATTAAGCAAGCTTATTTTTAAGTTTGTGGCATCAAACCCCATCCATTGATACTTCTGGTTCCTATCTCTTTATAGATAGTGGGTCAAAGTCCTTGCTACCATCCCTTATAAAACTTATAAGAAACGGGTCTTTGTTCTTTATAACATTGGTTCCTTCTTAGTTTTATAAGATATTATTTCTGATGTGATCCAATTCAGCATCATGATTATCATGGCTATTCCACCCTTACAAGGGAAGAAACTTTCTAACTTTACATACATATATGTTTATTTCATAATTATTTTCATACATATAATATCTATGGTTATTATAATAACTTAATCATTAATATATGAGATATAAGTTATTATATACTATAGTCCACATTATTATATAATACATTGTATAAGTTCATTTACTTAGTTTATTTCTTTATATTATGCGTGTAGGCACATTCGGCCAAGACTTGGGAGCTGCATTAGAGCTAAATGGAGCATGAAACAGCAAGGAAACTCACATAGGGATGCTTAAGAGATCATAAGGATTCATCGATGAAAAGTTGTTTTGAGGCTGCGAGCTCATAGCTGGATTGAGCTGAAGATTTGAGCTACAAGATGAACTCATTTCAGCTGGGGAGTTGCACCATCATCATCACCACTTAGGACACTTCAAATATGTCCTACATCAAAATTTGTGAAATCGTACCTTTTCGCGAATAGTTGCCATCTCAAGAGGTACCTTTTCACAAGAAGCTGCCCAAACGTTCATCATGTTACAAGTCATCTAAGGTCAGCTAACCACCAGCTCATTCACACCCGAAGTAGCTCAAACATGAAGGGTTACCTTTCTCAAACATTGTGACCTTTCATGAATGATGCTGCCCATGAAGATGCCTTTTCAACAAGGAACACATCGGTGAAGAGATCACGCCTATTGGATGCTTAAATCATCAAGAAACATGAGCTAGAGGCTCCATGCCTATTCAGCCACATCACATGCCATACACATGAGAGCCTTTTTTTGGCGCCAAGCATGAAGAGACACACCACCATTCGGCCAAAGGGAGAAAATGGCGCCAAGATGAACCAACATACATATTCGGCCAAGGGAGATGTCTTCCCATCCTTAGCCGAATCATTAAGGCCTTTCATGAAGAGTTAGCCGAACCATCACAAGCCCAAAGGACTTATTCATTCATCTCAAGCATTATGTATTTTCCTAGAGACATGTATCTAGCCGAAACAACTTGTAATCATTCGGCCAAGCCTTCTCATTTCCTATAAATAGAGTGGCTTGCCATCATTTGTAATCATCTCATCTCATATATAAAATTACTCTTGTGAGTTATTTCTCTTCAAAGTTCTTTGTGAACTTTATCGATTAAACAAGTGTAGTTCCTATACTTGTGGCGTCATTCCTTCCATTTTGATTCCAAAATTCCTAGATTGATATCTAGTGGGTTGAAGACACTATCACCACCCCTCAAGCAAGTTTGTGAAGACCGGGATTGTGCTTCATAGCATAATTTCCTCTTTGGCGTGTTTGAGATACAACATCACCACCATTGCCATTTCATCATCAACATCATCCATCTCTTCCATCAATTCCACAGCCATCTCTATCCTTTATTTATTTCATTTCATTCTTTATTTTCATTACTTATATTATTATCCCCTTTATTAAATTCCATTATTAATCATTATTTTCTTATCTTATTTTGCAGCCCAAACTTATAAATTCAAGGACATCAGTACTTGTCAATCCTAGATCGGGACACAATAAGGCTATCTACTCTCTTCTCACCAAAGTGTGTAGATTCGCCCTACATCAAGCGGTAATCAGAGCATAGTTGGATTGACAACAAAAGTGTCATTTGGCGTGCAAAACAAAAAGAAGTTCAAAAAAAAAAGAAAAAAAAGAAAAAGACTCCTTCAACAAAATTGGAGTGCAAAAAGAAAGAAAAAGACAAAAAGAAGAAGAAAAGAAGAAAAGAAAAGAAAAAGAATTCAAAAAGAAAGCAAAGCCAAGGAAAGTGCTCTACCATAGCAAAGTACATCAAAGAGGCCATCTACATTTAGAGAAGATAACCTTATTGTTTCTTGAGAAAGGTTACAGTAAGTGTTGTTTCTTGAATTGTAAGTCACCTCTTCCTTTTCTTTCCTTTCATTTTCCTTGTCTTCAACCATTTCTTTCTTTAAAAGACCTTTGAATCCTTTCTTCTACTTTTCCATTTCTATTCCTTTTCTATCCTAACCTATTTACAGCCGACGCACACAAAGGAAGGAATTAACTTGTTATAATCTTGAGTAAGTTCTTCGAAGGACTTAGCAAGAGAAATTTGAGTGGAAAAAGGCTATTGAGATAGTGAGATCAGAAGGGGAATTGTTAAAAGCCAAATATATATTCCCGAGAGTAAATACGAGTGTTGAGTGGAGTGATCTTATCTTTTCTTTGGAGTGAACTTGTGAGACTTTGTGAGTGTGCTGGTAAGGTTCATTTTTGTTTTATTTACTAACCATGTCTCAAAGTCCTAAAGGAAATGCAGGTCAACCCAACTTGCAAATGCAAGCACTGATTGGAGAAATGATAAGGATGTTTCGAACAGAATTTGATGCTCTCCATGAGAAACTAGACCAAAGACGAGATCAACCAAAAACCAGAAACAATGATACTCCTCGGAGGCAACAACCTCTTCCAGAAGATGATGTCCCAAATCCTTATGATGAAGAAGAACCAGCATTGATACAAGGACCTAGGCGTGCCAATGTTGATGATAATATGAGCAACATCAAAATCAAAATTCCTCAATTCCAAGGAAAGACTGATCCAGAAGCCTATCTTGAATGGGAAAGCAAGGTGGAACATGTGTTTAGTTGCCATAACTATTCCGAACTCAAGAAAGTAAGATTGGCAGCTATGGAATTTGTTGATTATGCTTTGATATGGTGGGATCAACTTACTATTACTCGGAGGAGGAATGGAGAGAGACCAATTTCAACATGGCTCGAAATGAAAGGTATCATGCGTAAACGTTTCATTCCTACTCATTATCATCGGGATATGTTTCAGAAATTGCAGAACCTAAAGCAAGGCCAAAGGAGTGTAGAGGATTACTATAAGGAAATGGAAGTGGCAATGATCCGAGTCAATATTGAGGAGGATCGCGAAGCAACCATGGCTAGATTTCTTGCTGGACTCAATCCTGAGATTGCCAACACACTAGAATTGTATCATTACATCGAACTTGATGAAATGGTGCAAATGGCTATAAAATAGAAAGGTAACTTCGGAGAAGACCTATCTCTCGTACTTCAGGGCCTACATCTTCAAGATGGAGTCCAAACAATAGTTTGAGGAAGTCTACCCCTATTCCTACCAAAGAGAAGGCTAAATCATCAAATGCTTCCCAAATTAATAAAGAGAATCGAGGAAAAGAGATCCCTGAACGAACAAGAGACATACGTTGCTTTAAGTGTCTTGGGAGGGGACATATATCCACACAATGTCCCAACCGAAACACCATGTTATTACTTGGAAATGGTGAGATTGAATCTGACCATGAAGAAGAAGAAGCTGCACCGACACCAACAGAAGTTGAGGAAGAAACCGAAATTGGTGCTCCGGTAGAAGGTGAAGCCCTAGTGGTCAAGAGAAGTCTAAGTGCTCAAATAGTAGAAGACGATGCACAAAGGGAAAACATCTTTCATACCCGCTGCCATGTGAAAGAAAAGGTGTGTTTCATGATCATAGACGGTGGAAGTTGTACTAATGTTGCCAGTACCATCATGGTGGAGAAATTGGGATTGCAAACGTTGAAACATCCAAATCCCTACAAATTACAATGGTTAAATGAACGAGGAGAACTTAATGTCAACAAACAGGTGATGGTTCCTTTCTCTATTGGCAAGTACAAGGACGAGGTTATGTGCGATGTTGTTCCTATGCATGCTAGTCATTTAATCCTTGGAAGACCATGGCAATATGATAGGAGGACCATTCATGATTGTTTTACTAATCAGTATTCATTCAACCATGGAGGGAAGAAGATCATCCTAACACCTTTGACGCCTAAACAAGTCCAAGTTGATCAAATCAAGATGAAACAAAGTGTTGAGGCCATGAGGAAAGGAAAATAGAAGTTAAACCAGGAAGAAAACATTCCAAAAACAAGTGCTTATACCTCTAAGTGCTTGTCACAAAGATGCCTATTAACAAGATGCAAAGTTGATGCTGATTTTTCTAACCTTAACCAAACAAAAGTTTCCTTTGATTTGCAGGATGAACCAAGCAACACAATCCATCAATTTGGTAAACTAAACGATGTGATCTTTCAAGAACCAAAAGGTGCGACTATTGAAGAGCAAAGAATGGTAACTCTTCATCCAAAGGACGTGAACCATCAAGAATCAAAAGACATGCCTATTGAAAACCAAAGGGAAATGATTTTTCATCCAAAGGGTGATGTAATCACAACTACACAAATAGATCCTGAAGTCATGCCCATTGGACCTATCACTCGTGCAAAGGCAAAACAATTCAGGGAAGTACTTTCTCATAAGTGCCTTAATGTTTTTAAATCTTTTAATGAGAAAGAACCATCAGATAATAGGTTGTTTAATATGTTACATATTGAATATTAAATAACCTATAGTCCACATTATTATATAATACATTGTATAAGTTCATTTACTTAGTTTATTTCTTTATATTATGCATGTAGGCACATTCGGCCAATACTTGGGAGCTACATTAGAGCTAAATGGAGCATGCAAAAGCAAGGATACTTACATGGGAACGATCAGGGGAGCTTAAGGAGCAATTTGGTGAAAAGTTGTTTTGGGCCGTGAGCTCATAGCTGGATTGAGCTGAAGATTTGAGCTACAAGATGAATTTATTTCAACTGGGGAGTTGCACCATCATCATCACCACTTAGGACACTTCAAATATGTCCTAAGTCAAAATTTGTGAAATCGTACCTTTTCGCGAATAGTTGCCATCTCAAGAGGTACCTTTTCACAAGGAGCTGCCCAAACGTTCATCATGTTACAAGTCATCTAAGGTCAGCTCACCACCAGCTTATTCACACCCGAAGTAGCTCAAACATGAAGGGTTACCTTTCTCAAACATTGTGACCTTTCATGAATGATGCTGCCCATGAAGATGCCTTTTCAACAAGGAACAGATCGGTGAAGAGATCACGCCTATTGGATGCTTAAATCATCAAGAAACATGAGCTAGAGGCTCCATGCCTATTCGGCCACATCACATGCCATACACATGAGAGCCTTTTTTGGCGCCAAGCATGAAGAGACACACCACCATTCGGCCAAAGGGAGAAAATGGCGCCAAGATGAACCAACATACATATTCGGCCAAGGGAGATGTCTTCCCATCCTTAGCCGAATCATTAAGGCCTTTCATGAAGAGTTAGCCGAACCATCACAAGCCCAAAGGACTTATTCATTTATCTCAAGCATTATGTATTTTCCTAGAGACATGTATCTAGCCGAAACAACTTGTAATCATTCGGCCAAGCCCTCTCATTTCCTATAAATAGAGTGGCTTGCCATCATTTGTAATCATCTCATCTCATATATAAAACATACTCTTGTGAGTTATTTCTCTTCAAAGTTCTTTGTGAACTTTATCGATTAAACAAGTGTAGTTCCTATACTTGTGGCGTCATTCCTTCCATTTTGATTCCTAAATTCCTAGATTGTTATCTAGTGGGTTGAAGACACGATCACCACCCCTCGAGCAAGTTTGTGAAGACCGGGATTGTGCTCCTTAGCACTATTTCATCTTTGGCGTGTTTGAGATACAACATCACCACCATTGCCATTTCATCATCAACATCATCCATCGCTTCCATCAATTCCGCAGCCATCTCTATCTTTTTATTTATTTCATTTCATTCTTATTATTTATTTTCATTACTTATATTATTACCCTTTATTAAGTCCATTATTAAACATATTTTCTTATCTTATTTTGCAGCCCAAACTTATAAATTCGAGGACATCAGTACTTGTCAATCCTAGATCGGGACACAATAAGGCTATCTACTCTTCTCACCAAAGTGTGTAGATTCACCCTACATCAAGCGGTAATCAGAGCATAGTTGGATTGACAACAAAAGTGTCATTTGGCGTGCAAAACAAAAAGAAGTTCAAAAAAGAAAAAGAAAAAGACTCCTTCAACAAAATTGGAGTGCAAAAAGAAAGAAAAAGACAAAAAGAAGAAGAAAAGAAGAAAAGAAAAGAAAAAGAATTCAAAAAGAAAGCAAAGCCAAGGAAAGTGCTCTACCATAGCAAAGTACATCAAAGAGGCCATCTACATTTAGAGAAGATAACCTTATTGTTTCTTGAGAAAGGTTGCAGTAAGTGTTGTTTCTTGAATTGTAAGTCACCTCTTCCTTTTCTATCCTTTCATTTTCCTTGTCTTCAACCATTTCTTTCTTTAAAAGACCTTTGAATCCTTTCTTCTACTTTTCCATTTCTATTCCTTTTCTATCCTAACCTATTTACAGCCGATGCACACAAAGGAAGGAATTAACTTGTTATAATCTTGAGTAAGTTCTTCGAAGGACTTAGCAAGAGAAATTTGAGTGGAAAAAGGCTATTGAGATAGTGAGATCAGAAGGGGAATTGTTAAAAGCCAAATATATATATTCCCGAGAGTAAATACGAGTGTTGAGTGGAGTGATCTTATCTTTTCTTTGGAGTGAACTTGTGAGACTTTGTGAGTGTGCTGGAAAGGTTTAATTTGTTTTATTTATCTACTAACAATGTCTCAAGTTTTAGGACAAGTTTTTGTAGTGAAAAGAGCCTTGAATATTCAGTCCATGGAGAATAATCAAAGAGAGAACATTTTTCACACTAGATGTCATGTAAACAACAAGGTTTGTTTCATGATTATTGATGGAGGAAGTTGTACCAATGTTGCAAGCACTTTAATGGTGGCTAAACTCGGACTCAAGACACTTAAACATCCTACACCATACAAGCTACAATGGCTAAATGATGGAGGAGAAGTGATGTAAGGCGGATCTACACACTTTGGTGAGAAGAGTAGATAGCCTTATTGTGTCCCGATCTAGGATTGACAAGTACTGATGTCCTCGAATTTATAAGTTTGGGCTGCAAAATAAGATAAGAAAATATGTTTAATAATGGACTTAATAAAGGGTAATAATATAAGTAATGAAAATAAATAATAAGAATGAAATGAAATAAATAAAAAGATAGAGATGGCTGCGGAATTGATGGAAGCGATGGATGATGTTGATGATGAAATGGCAATGGTGGTGATGTTGTATCTCAAACACGCCAAAGATGAAATAGTGCTAAGGAGCACAATCCCGGTCTTCACAAACTTGCTTGAGGGGTGGTGATCGTGTCTTCAACCCACTAGATAACAATCTAGGAATTTAGGAATCAAAATGGAAGGAATGACACCACAAGTATAGGAACTACACTTGTTTAATCGATAAAGTTCACAAAGAACTTTGAAGAGAAATAACTCACAAGAGTAATTTTATATATGAGATGAGATGATTACAAATGATGGCAAGCCACTCTATTTATAGGAAATAAGAGGGCTTGGCCGAATGATTACAAGTTGTTTCGGCTAGATACATGTCTCTAGGAAAATACATAATGCTTGAGATAAATGAATAAGTCCTTTGGGCTTGTGATGGTTCGGCTAACTCTTCATGAAAGGCCTTAATGATTCGGCTAAGGATGGGAAGACATCTCCCTTGGCCGAATATGTATGTTGGTTCATCTTGGCGCCATTTTCTCCCTTTGGCCGAATGGTGGTGTGTCTCTTCATGCTTGGCGCCAAAAAAGGCTCTCATGTGTATGGCATGTGATGTGGCCGAATAGGCATGGAGCCTCTAGCTCATGTTTCTTGATGATTTAAGCATCCAATAGGCGTGATCTCTTCACCGATGTGTTCCTTGTTGAAAAGGCATCTTCATGGGCAGCATCATTCATGAAAGGTCACAATGTTTGAGAAAGGTAACCCTTCATGTTTGAGCTACTTCGGGTGTGAATAAGCTGGTGGTGAGCTGACCTTAGATGACTTGTAACATGATGAACGTTTGGGCAGCTCCTTATGAAAAGGTACCTCTTGAGATGGCAACTATTCGCGAAAAGGTACGATTTCACAAATTTTGACTTAGGACATATTTGAAGTGTCCTAAGTGGTGATGATGATGGTGCAACTCCCCAGTTGAAATAAATTCATCTTGTAGCTCAAATCTTCAACTCAATCCAGCTATGAGCTCACGGCCCAAAACAACTTTTCACCAAATTGCTCCTTAAGCTCCCCTGATCGTTCCCATGTAAGTATCCTTGCTTTTGCATGCTCCATTTAGCTCCAATGTAGCTCCCAAGTATTGGCCGAATGTGCCTACATGCATAATATAAAGAAATAAACTAAGTAAATGAACTTATACAATGTATTATAATAATGTGGACTATAGGTTATTTAATATTCAATATGTAACATATTAAACAACCTATTATCTGATGGTTCTTTCTCATTAAAAGATTTAAAAACATTAAGGCACTTATGAGAAAGTACTTCCCTGAATTGTTTTGCCTTTGCACGAGTGATAGGTCCAATGGGCATGACTTCAGGATCTATTTGTGTAGTTGTGATTACATCATCCTCCCCTTCTTTTGAGCGATTTGTCCTCAAATCGTCGTTGTCTTCAAATGGAGAAAGATCTGAAATATTAAAAGTTGCACTTACATTGTATTCACCAGGTAGATCCAATTTGTATGCATTATCATTGATCTTCTTAATGATTTGGAATGGTCCATCTCCTCTTGGTAATAATTTGGATTTCCTTTGGGAAGGGAAACGTTCTTTTCTGAAATGCACCCATACCCAATCACCTTCTTCCAATTTTAGTGGCTTACGTCCCTTATTTGCTTGTTCATATTGTCTTGTCCGTTTTTCTATATTGTCTCGAACTTGCTGATGAAGTTTCTTAACGAACTCAGCCTTGCTCTTGCCATCTTTATTGATCATTTGTTCCTGAGGCAAAGGAAGAAGATCTAAAGGTGTTAAGGGGTTAAATCCATATACTACCTCAAATGGTGACATTTTAGTTGTTGAATGGACTGCCCGATTATATGCAAATGCAACGTGTGGTAAGCATTCCTCCCAAGCTTTGATGTTCTTTTTGATGATAGATCTCAACAATGTTGATAGTACTCGATTCACCACTTCGGTTTGCCCATCGGTTTGAGGGTGACACGTTGTAGAGAATAGCAACTTGGTCCCAATCTTACTCCATAATGTCCTCCAAAAATGGCTAAGAAATTTGACATCTCTATCAGAAACTATGGTTCTTGGAACGCCATGTAATCTCACAATTTCTTTGAAAAACAAATTGGCCACATGTGTTGCATCGTCTGTCTTGTGGCATGGTATGAAATGTGCCATCTTGGAAAAACGATATACAACAACAAATATTGAATCTCGCCCCATCTTGGTCCTTGGTAGTCCCATTACAAAATCCATTGATATGTCAACCCATGGTGCTTGAGGAATAGGTAGAGGCATGTAAAGTCCATGAGGCATAACCTTTGATTTCGCCCTTTTGCAAGTGACACATCGTTCACATACCCTTTCAACGTCTCTCTTCATCTTAGGCCAATAGAGGTGTTGTTTCAAAATCTCCAATGTTTTACTTACTCCAAAATGACCCATGAGACCTCCCTCATGTGCTTCTCGAACAAGCACTTCTCTAAGGGATCCTTGAGGAATGCATAGACGCCCTTCTTTAAATAGATACCCTTCGTGCCTATAAAACTTTTCATATGCACCTTTCTCACAAGCCTTATACTTCTCTTCAAAGTCATGGTCAGTAGCATAGCAATCTTTAATATATGAAAACCCAATTAACTTTGAATCAAGAGCATTAAGGAGAACATACCTTCGAGAGAGAGCATCGGCTACAATGTTTTCTTTACCTTTCTTGTAATGAATGACGTAAGGGTGACTCCAAAAACTCCACCCATTTGGCATGTCGCTTATTTAACTTATGTTGGCCCTTGATATGTTTTAAGGCTTCATGGTCGGTGTGTATGACGAATTCCTTTGGTAGAAGATAATGCTGCCAAACTTCAAGTGCCCTTATGAGAGAATACATCTCTTTATCATAAGTTGGATAGTTTAGCAAAGCACCATTCAACTTTTCACTAAAATATGCAATGGGTCGTCCTTCTTGAGTCAAAACAGCCCCAATCCCGATTCCAGAAGCATCACATTCCACTTCAAAAGTCTTATCAAAGTTAGGTAATGCAAGTAAAGGTGCCTTGGTTAGACATTCCTTCATTTCATTAAAGGCATCTTCTTGTTCTTTGCCCCATGAAAAGATAGAATTCTTTTAATGATCCCTGTTAAGGGGGCGGCAATAGAACTAAAATTAGGCACAAACCTTCTGTAAAAACTTGCAAGACCATGAAAACTTCGGACTTGACTAATTGAAGTAGGCGTAGGCCACTCTTGAATGGCTTTGATCTTTTCAGGATCAACTTCAAGTCCCTGTGAACTTACAATAAAGCCTAAGAAGGTTATACTGTTAGTGCAAAAGACACATTTCTTCATTTTTGCATAAAGCTTTTCCTTTTGAAGGGTTTCAAGAACATACCTCAAGTGTTGTACATGTGATTCCAAGTCATGACTATAAATCAGAATATCATCAAAATAAACCACACAAAACTTACCGATGAATGGTCTGAGTACATGATTCATTAACCTCATGAAGGTGCTTGGAGCGTTTGTTAATCCGAAAGGCATTACCATCCATTCATACAATCCTTGCTTTGTTTTGAATGCGGTCTTCCACTCGTCTCCTTCTCGCATTCTGATTTGATGATATCCACTTTTTAAATCAATTTTAGAGAACATAGTGGCTCCACTCAATTCATCCAACATATCATCAAGTCTTGGTATAGGATGTCGGTATTTGATGGTAATTTGATTGATAGCACGACAGTCTACACACATTCTCCATGAACCATCCTTTTTGGGTACAAGTAACACCGGAACAGCACATGGACTCAAACTCTCTCGTATGTATCCTTTGTCCATCAATTCTTCAACTTGTTTCTGAAGCTCCTTAGTTTCTTCAGGGTTACTTCTATATGCTGGACGGTTTGGAATGGATGCACCTGGTATGAAGTCAATTTGATGTTCGATCCCTCTAACAAGTGGCAATCCACTAGGAAATATCTTCTGGGAATAACTCTTCAAATTCCTGCAACAAAGATGAAATAGAAGAAGGCAAACCTTCTGGAATGTTAGTCAAAATTAAGCTTTCCTTGTACCTAAGTACAATTAGAGCTTTGTAGGATAACAAATGTTTCCTAATGTCTTTTCCTCCAGCATATATGTTCATCTTCGTTGGTTCCTCCTCCTTGATAGATTTGAAAGCTTCAATGCTTTTCTTCAAAGCATCTTGATCTTCAGACACTTGATTTGGTAAAAGAGGAGTCAAAATGAATTTCTTTTCATTGTGATAGAAAAGAGTACCGGTTTGTGAAACCATCATGGATAACCTTCTTATCAAATTGCCAAGGCCTCCCTAGAAGTATATGGCACGCATTCATTGGAATGACATCACAAAGAACTTGATCTTGGTATTTCCCAATTGAAAAGGAAATATTGACTTGTTTGGTGACTTTAACTTCTCCTCCATCATTTAGCCATTGTAGCTTGTATGGTGTAGGATGTTTAAGTGTCTTGAGTCCGAGTTTAGCCACCATTAAAGTGCTTGCAACATTGGTACAACTTCCTCCATCAATAATCATGAAACAAACCTTGTTGTTTACATGACATCTAGTGTGAAAAATGTTCTCTCTTTGATTATTCTCCATGGACTGAATATTCAAGGCTCTTTTCACTACAAAAACTTGTCCTAAAACTTGAGACATTGTTAGTAGATAAATAAAACAAATTAAACCTTTCCAGCACACTCACAAAGTCTCACAAGTTCACTCCAAAGAAAAGATAAGATCACTCCACTCAACACTCGTATTTACTCTCGGGAATATATATATTTGGCTTTTAACAATTCCCCTTCTGATCTCACTATCTCAATAGCCTTTTTCCACTCAAATTTCTCTTGCTAAGTCCTTCGAAGAACTTACTCAAGATTATAACAAGTTAATTCCTTCCTTTGTGTGCGTCGGCTGTAAATAGGTTAGGATAGAAAAGGAATAGAAATGGAAAAGTAGAAGAAAATTCAAAGGTCTTTTAAAGAAAGAAATGGTTGAAGACAAGGAAAATGAAAGGATAGAAAAGGAAGAGGTGACTTACAATTCAAGAAACAACACTTACTGCAACCTTTCTCAAGAAACAATAAGGTTATCTTCTCTAAATGTAGATGGCCTCTTTGATGTACTTTGCTATGGTAGAGCACTTTCCTTGGCTTTGCTTTCTTTTTGAATTCTTTTTCTTTTCTTTTCTTCTTTTCTTCTTCTTTTTGTCTTTTTCTTTCTTTTTGCACTCCAATTTTGTTGAAGGAGTCTTTTTCTTTTCTTTTTTTCTTTTTTTTTTGAACTTCTTTTTGTTTTGCACGCCAAATGACACTTTTGTTGTCAATCCAACTATGCTCTGATTACCGCTTGATGTAAGGCGGATCTACACACTTTGGTGAGAAGAGTAGATAGCCTTATTGTGTCCCGATCTAGGATTGACAAGTACTGATGTCCTCGAATTTATAAGTTTGGGCTGCAAAATAAGATAAGAAAATATGTTTAATAATGGACTTAATAAAGGGTAATAATATAAGTAATGAAAATAAATAATAAGAATGAAATGAAATAAATAAAAAGATAGAGATGGCTGCGGAATTGATGGAAGCGATGGATGATGTTGATGATGAAATGGCAATGGTGGTGATGTTGTATCTCAAACACGCCAAAGATGAAATAGTGCTAAGGAGCACAATCCCGGTCTTCACAAACTTGCTTGAGGGGTGGTGATCGTGTCTTCAACCCACTAGATAACAATCTAGGAATTTAGGAATCAAAATGGAAGGAATGACGCCACAAGTATAGGAACTACACTTGTTTAATCGATAAAGTTCACAAAGAACTTTGAAGAGAAATAACTCACAAGAGTAATTTTATATATGAGATGAGATGATTACAAATGATGGCAAGCCACTCTATTTATAGGAAATGAGAGGGCTTGGCCGAATGATTACAAGTTGTTTCGGCTAGATACATGTCTCTAGGAAAATACATAATGCTTGAGATAAATGAATAAGTCCTTTGGGCTTGTGATGGTTCGGCTAACTCTTCATGAAAGGCCTTAATGATTCGGCTAAGGATGGGAAGACATCTCCCTTGGCCGAATATGTATGTTGGTTCATCTTGGCGCCATTTTCCCTTTGGCCGAATGGTGGTGTGTCTCTTCATGCTTGGCGCCAAAAAAGGCTCTCATGTGTATGGCATGTGATGTGGCCGAATAGGCATGGAGCCTCTAGCTCATGTTTCTTGATGATTTAAGCATCCAATAGGCGTGATCTCTTCACCGATGCGTTCCTTGTTGAAAAGGCATCTTCATGGGCAGCATCATTCATGAAAGGTCACAATGTTTGAGAAAGGTAACCCTTCATATTTGAGCTACTTCGGGTGTGAATAAGCTGGTGGTGAGCTGACCTTAGATGACTTGTAACATGATGAACGTTTGGGCAGCTCCTTGTGAAAAGGTACCTCTTGAGATGGCAACTATTCGCGAAAATGTACGATTTCAAAAATTTTGACTTAGGACATATTTGAAGTGTCCTAAGTGGTGATGATGATGGTGCAACTCCCCAGTTGAAATAAATTCATCTTGTAGCTCAAATCTTCAGCTCAATCCAGCTATGAGCTCACGGCCCAAAACAAATTTTCACCAAATTGCTCCTTAAGCTCCCCTGATCGTTCCCATGTAAGTATCCTTGCTTTTGCATGCTCCATTTAGCTCCAATGTAGCTCCCAAGTATTGGCCAAATGTGCCTACATGCATAATATAAAGAAATAAACTAAGTAAATGAACTTATACAATGTATTATATAATAATGTGGACTATAGGTTATTTAATATTCAATATGTAACATATTAAACAACCTATTATCTGATGGTTCTTTCTCATTAAAAGATTTAAAAACATTAAGGCACTTATGAGAAAGTACTTCCCTGAATTGTTTTGCCTTTGCACGAGTGATAGGTCCAAGGGGCATGACTTCAGGATCTATTTGTGTAGTTGTGATTACATCAAGAAGTTAAAGTCACCAAACAAGTCAATATTTCCTTTTCAATTGGGAAATACCAAGATCAAGTTCTTTGTGATGTCATTCCAATGAATGCGTGCCATATACTTCTAGGGAGGCCTTGGCAATTTGATAAGAAGGCTATCCATGATGGTTTCACAAACCGGTACTCTTTCTATCACAATGAAAAGAAATTCATTTTGACTCCTCTTTTACCAAATCAAGTGTCTGAAGATCAAGATGCTTTGAAGAAAAGCATTGAAGCTTTCAAATCTATCAAGGAGGAGGAACCAACGAAGATGAACATGTATGCTGGAGGAAAAGACATTAGGAAACATTTGTTATCCTACAAAGCTCTAATTGTACTTAGGTACAAGGAAAGCTTAATTTTTGACTAACATTCCAGATGGTTTGCCTTCTTCTATTTCATCTTTGTTGCAGGAATTTGAAGAGTTATTCCCAGAAGATATTCCTAGTGGATTGCCACCTGTTAGAGGGATCGAACATCAAATTGACTTCATACCAGGTGCATCCATTCCAAACCGTCCAGCATATAGAAGTAACCCCTGAAGAAACTAAGGAGCTTCAGAAACAAGTTGAAGAATTGATGGACAAAGGATACATACGAGAGAGTTTGAGTCCATGTGCTGTTCCGGTGTTACTTGTACCCAAAAAGGATGGTTCATGGAGAATGTGTGTAGACTGTCGTGCTATCAATCAAATTACCATCAAATACCGACATCCTATACCAAGACTTGATGATATGTTGGATGAATTGAGTGGAGCCACTATGTTCTCTAAAATTGATTTAAAAAGTGGATATCATCAAATCAGAATGCGAGAATGAGACGAGTGGAAGACCGCATTCAAAACAAAGAAAGGATTGTATGAATGGATGGTAATGCCTTTCGGATTAACAAACGCTCCAAGCACCTTCATGAGGTTAATGAATCATGTACTCAGACCATTCATCGGTAAGTTTTGTGTGGTTTATTTTGATGATTCTGATTTATAGTCATGACTTGGAATCACATGTACAACACTTGAGGTATGTTCTTGAAACCCTTCAAAAGGAAAAGCTTTATGCAAATATGAAGAAATGTGTCTTTGCACTAACAGTATAACCTTCTTAGGCTTTATGTAAGTTCACAGGGACTTGAAGTTGATCCTGAAAAGATCAAAGCCATTCAAGAGTGGCCTACGCCTACTTCAATTAGTCAAGTCCGAAGTTTTCATGGTCTTGCAAGTTTTTACAGAAGGTTTGTGCCTAATTTTAGTTCTATTGCCGCCCCCTTAACAGGGATCATTAAAAAGAATTCTATCTTTTGGGGCAAAGAACAAGAAGATGCCTTTAATGAAATGAAGGAATGTCTAACCAAGGCACCTTACTTGCATTACCTAACTTTGATAAGACTTTTGAAGTGGAATGTGATGCTTCTGGAATCGGGATTGGGGCTGTTTTGACTCAAGAAGGACGACCCATTGCATATTTTAGTGAAAAGTTGAATGGTGCTTTGCTAAACTATCCAACTTATGATAAAGAGATGTATTCTCTCATAAGGGCACTTGAAGTTTGGCAGCATTTATCTTCTACCAAAGGAATTCGTCATACACACCGACCATGAAGCCTTAAAACATATCAAGGGCCAACATAAGTTAAATAAGCGACATGCCAAATGGGTGGAGTTTTTGGAGTCACCCTTACGTTTCATTACAAGAAAGGTAAAGAAAACATTGTAGCCGATGCTCTCTCTCGAAGGTATGTTCTCCTTAATGCTCTTGATTCAAAGTTAATTGGGTTTTCATATATTAAAGATTGCTATGCTGACCATGACTTTGAAGAGAAGTATAAGGCTTGTGAGAAAGGTGCATATGAAAAGTTTATAGGCACGAAGGGTATCTATTTAAAGAAGGGTCTATGCATTCCTCAAGGATCCCTTAGACAAGTGCTTGTTCGAGAAGCACATGAGGGAGGTCTCAGGGGTCATTTTGGAGTAAGTAAAACATTGGAGATTTTGAAACAACACCTCTATTGGCCTAAGATGAAGAGAGACGTTGAAAGGGTATGTGAACGATGTGTCACTTGCAAAAGGGAGAAATCAAGGTTATGCCTCATGGACTTTACATGCCTCTACCTATTCCTCAAGCACCATGGGTTGACATATCAATGGATTTGTAATGGGACTACCAAGGACCAAGATGGGGCGAGATTCAATATTTGTTGTTGTAGATCGTTTTTCCAAGATGGCACATTCATACCATGCCACAAGGACAGATGCAACACATGTGGCCAATTTGTTTTTTCAAAGAAATTGTGAGATACATGGCGTTCCAAGAACCATAGTTTCTGATAGAGATGTCAAATTTCTTAGCCATTTT